>NC_142938.1:17886021-17988521 GCF_046866305.1 Octopus bimaculoides
TATGTATGTGTGTATGCGTCCACACATTTGAATTGGAGACCATCTAATCTATAGTATTCTAAATATCTTAATTAGTAGCAGTAGAGAAATTGTTTATCATTTATCAATGATATATTCCTCTGACTACTTACTCGTTCAGCGATATAAAATATTTACTTGTGTATAATTTTTTGAGAAATATACAAAACATTGAGCTTAAAATTGCGAGGGGGGAAGCTGCATTACACTGGAGTGTACAGAAGAATAAGATATATTAGATTTTTTTTTTTAAGTACAAAAATGAAAAATGAGGGATGTATTGTATTCGACTAAATATTGTCGCTTTTAATTCTCGCAGTTTAAAACCATATATATATATATCTGAGTCACCATGGCGATAATCGCGACGAATTTGACCGATGTAAAGAAGAACTATATATAACAACACATCAGTTTTTCGAATGTTTGTAGTTTCAATTTTGAAGTTCCGTGAACAACCTAGAGAAACACGTATCTTCCTTCATTGAATACGTCACACCACACCACCTGTAAGCTTTGGAAGATGGTAGAAGACATTGGGAAACAGCAACACCCTTGTCTTGGCAGATCATGTCGCATCACATCTCACCACGGACCGAACACAGCTGTTACTAAGTGTTAATAGTAAAGGTCTAGAGTAAGAGAGAGTATGTATGGTTGTCTGTGTCTATATATATATATATATATATATATATATATATAGTGGTCGTCAACTCGATATCGAGTATAAGAACCACTTTCTCATTGCAGACATATGCCTGTAGCAGGCTTGATAGGTTTTCTGCGATGGGCCCTCAGACCACTATGCCATTCCTACAGACGTGTACGCCCCTATCTAGCTATGATTTTGTGAGACACAAGAGGTGTGTGTGTGTGTGTGTGTGTTCATATTTTTGGGTGTTTACTTTTTACCCTGAGGATGTGTAAGGTAATTTACTTATTTAACTTGAATTGACAGTTAAATATAACCTTGTACAAAAATGTTGACATAGGTAATAAACTTCAATAATAATGGATATTAGCGTCAAAACTCTCATTTAAATTTATATATATATATATATATATATATATATATATATACACGCATACATAGTAATCCCTAAGTATTTTAACCCCAAACCTTAGCAGAAGTAGGAAAATTGCGAATAGTTAAATATTTTCATTTAAAAAAAAATTCTGTAGCTCTCACAGATTCGCACACCTTGTCATTCGAAAAATAAAATGCAAATATACTTCTTTAAAAAAAAATTGACTTCGTTCTATATATATAAAAAAAATAATTTCTTAATAACTGAAATGTACATTTAAAGCTGTGAGTGTTTGTTAATATCAAGTAGGTTTTCGAATTGTCATTCGTACAAATACATAAATAATGCATTTCTGTTGTTGTTGGCGTGTGCTGCTATATCTATTTGCGTTCCCTTCTCCCTCATGACTTGAATTAGGATGACAGAAAATATATAGGCTTGGTAATTGTTAACAGTAAAAGTGACAATAATAAAAAAAGATGTTACTGTAAAAATATAGTTAAAAATGAACATAACCATATATATAATTATATATATGGATAAATATATATATATTGATAAGCTGAGTTGTAGGCGACGGCTGACACTAGAACTAAATATAAGGATATCGAAATATGTACCAGTTATATACTGTTTAATTGATTCATTCGACTCTTATTACTTCCTCATATAACTTGGTCTTGTACCTGTGTCCAAGAACATATTAATGGTAGCAGAGAAAGAAAAATAACACATGAAATATTATATAAATGCAAAAAAAAAGAAAACAACCCGAGTAAATACTGACCTTACACGATACTTTGTAAATGGTAAATCCGTTAGAATGCTTTACGGGGTTCGTAACATCAAAATGCCAAATCTTCTCCCCATTCAGTGACTTTTTTGTCGCCATTACTAAGTCGAACCAACCTGTTTTACCAACAGTGAGTTCGTACGTTTTTCTTTTTACGACAATTCAATTAAAAAAGACATTAAAATAAACATAAGTTTTTTTTATGTTTAGATTAAAGAATTAAGAACGTTTCTTAACTTCTTTCACATTGATTTTTTTTTTAGAGCAAAAAAAACCAACATTAAAATAAACTGTTTTTAACGCTTAGATTTAAAACTTTAAGAACGGTTCTTAACTGCTTTAAAATTAAAAACAAAAATGTTTACGCTTTTTTTAGAATGTCATTATAAAATACACGACTACATCAAATTGAATGAAAGTAAAGCAAGCGTATAATCAAAGTGAGTGAGTGATAGAGAGAGAGAGAGAGAGAGTGAAAGGTTGTGTAGAAGTATTGCGCTGCGAACCAGTTTATGACAAGCCAACTACGAAACGCCGCCGAGTCACTTACTTCCCGAGTGACACTCAGTTGTTTTGTTGTCGGCTTTCGACGGATAAATATTTCTGCTCTTAATTACCGGGATTGTTCATTCGGTATGTCTGTGCGGTGATGGGGCTGTTAACACTACTAAAAAAAATGAAACAGAAAGAAAAAGAGATGCGAATTCTTATGCTGTATCCTTTAATATATTTATGTATCATTATGATTATCCATCTCTAACTGTATCTGTATATTTTCGTGTTATAAATTTCGATTTTTTCTTTCATTTTATGGTTATGGATTGCTTCACGTTGCCTCCCATCCTATCCATGTTTGATAAAACGAGTAACCAGTAACATTACTAGGTACCTCGTTTTTACGGTCTTAAATTCAACAAAAAAAGTGACAGTCCTAAATTCTTTTTTTAAGACTAAATTTTGAAATATCCGACTCTACACACAGATCTCTTTAAAAGATTGTACCAGTCAACCAGAAATAACATTATATTCGTAATTCGCTCCATACATACTTTTGCGGAAGTTCTCGGCACCACCAATTTATGATCAAATCGTTCGCATTTATTTTAATGACAAATGCGAACAAGTAGAAAAAAAATGGTAATGGATAGATTTTACAAAATTACATCCACTGCATTTCCATCGACGACCGTCGCAATGTAATTTATGTGAAATTTGTCTGGTAGACTCTCTACACTATTCACATGCACAACTGTTATGAATGAAATGACTTTTGCACAACATCCAGTTCTAGAGCACGTACTAAATCAAAACCTGTCGGCGTACGGCAGCAATACCTAGTATCTCGTTTGAGTCGACAATAGTAATCTTCACATGTGTACCCACCAGCCTAGAAACAAATTATAATTCAGAACTGTGCAGTGAAAACACCAGTTTGTATTTAGAGCCCTTAAAAAACGAGGAAGCCCATATTACTAAGCGATCGATTTAATCAACCATAACATTCCTGACTGAAGAGGGAGTGCTCTCTTCAGAATCTTGCCCCAGTCTCTTTGCATTCCAAGTTCAAATCTTGTCTGAGTGAATTTTAACTTGCATATCTCCGATGTTCTTAAAGTAAATACCAGTAATATCACATTATCGAATTTTGCCTAGCTATCAATTTTACATTACGTCTTGTATCATTTTCATCATAAACTACATATTTATGTCAGTGTGTGTGTATATATATATATATATATATATATATATATATATATATATATATATATATATATATCGTGTGTGTTTATAACATATAAAGAGAAGGAATCCCATCTAAATTCAGGTTACTTTATAGGAATATTAACTCTTGGTTTGTAATTTTTATATTTATCATTCTTATATAGACTCTGATCCCTATATAATCCCATAATAATCATATATGAAAGATATAGCATCTAAACTCTTCGATAGCTTCTTTTATACCCTTCCAAATTCTTGAACTACTTCACTCAGTTTTTTAATTGTCACTCCAATGAAACGATAAATATTGAATAATTGCTAAAACGAGTCTTCGGTTTCGAGTCATCACTACTACCCGGTTTCTAACATTTCTTTTTGAGAGAAGAAATGAACATCACAATCACAATACCTTTTTTTTCTAAATCAGGAGGCTTTCACTTAAGGAATCGAGGTTTCTAACCAACAGTTGTACCCAAATTAGGTTGAAATTTAATGGAGAGTCAAAATTAGGAAAATGTTTAGGCATTGTTACACAATAATATAGCTTATGGTAGGGAGCGAAGTCTGCTCCGTACACGTTTTTATGGTTACGACACTTTTGGGTCTGTTATATATTCTTGGGCAAACGGCAAACTCAAAAGCTACCCCGAGCGGCACACGCTCTAATGCTAAGTCACTGGTGTTGCGTCTTCCACGCCCCTAGTTTTGTTTGACAATCATTGTCAAAAGCACGTGTGAGGAAATAGAGCTAAACAAAATACTTCTTAAGACAAGCTGTTCATAGCTCGTGACCGGTGTAAGCCAAACAAGTGATATAGTTTCATAAATATGCAATATAAAATGTCAAATTTAATTTTCGCAATTTCCAAGGTCGATATAACCGATTGACCACTGTCCAAGGACTAAAACTTGTAAAAGACCGCGCGCGCACATACACACACACAATCGTTTTAACGTCTATTTTTCCATGCTTGCATGGGCCAGACGAAACTGACCAGTTTTTTCTAGTCAGATACCGTTTCCGTTACCGACCTTCATCTATTTCCAAGTGCAGTAACATTTCACCTGGATAGACATGTTCCATGGAAGACTGGAAACGAAGGTCACTGCCTGTGTGATAACGACACCCTCTACAACGATATCAGGACTAGGAAACATAAACACACACGTAATGAGAAATTTAATAAAACAACTTTGTCATTAGGGAAATTGTGTGTATGTGTGTGTGTGTGTTTCAAGTTACACAGACACCTCTTTGATACTCCTGCCATAAAAAATATAATGAATATATATTATAACATATAACTGGTATATATATATATCTAGGCACAGGAGTGGTTGTGTGGTAAGTAGCTTGCTTACCAACCACATGGTTCCGGATTCAGTCCCACTGTGTGGCACCTTGGACAAGTGTCTTCTACTATAGCCTCGAGCCAACCAAAGCCTTGTGAGTGGATTTGGTAGACGGAAACTGAAAGAAGCCCGTCGTATATGTGTATATATGTGTGTGTGTTTGTGTGTCTGTGTTTGTCCCCCCACCATTGCTTGACAACCAATGCTGGTGTGTTTGCGTCCCCGTAACTTAGCGGTTTGGCAAAAAGAGACCGGTGGAATAAGTACTAGGCTTACAAAGAATAAATCCTGGGGTTGATTGGCTCGACTGAGGGCGGTGCTCCAGCATGGCCACAGTCAAATGACTGAAACGACTAAAAGAGTAAATATATATATATTATAACATATAACTGGTCTGTTGGAAACCTATGATAACGATACTTTTCTTCATAAAATGCATGATACAAAATAATTTTTGGCATAGTCGACCTCGACTGGTACTTTATTTTATGAACCCCAGAGGGATAAAAAGTAAACTTGACCTCTGCATGATTTGAACCCAGAACATGAAAGGCCTGAACAAATATGTCAAGGCATTTTTATCCAACTCTCTGAACAATCTATTAATCCACTGCCCTTGCAAAATAACTTTTAAAATGTCATAAATGGCTTCAACAAGCAATTGGAAGTGTGCCTCAGTTTCAGCTTGAGTTATTCTCTTTTTCCAAGGTTCTAGCTATTCAATTGATGAAATACATTAATTTATTATGAAACTAGAATCCACATTCTTATTTTAATGTTATCATTATCACATAATCGAAGACAAGGAAGAAAGGATGGTCTTTGGCTTTCCATGTTACATTCTTGGCAACTAGAAATTAAGAAAATTGCAAACATAATAATCATTAGTTTTTTTATGTTGTTTAATGTTTTGAGAGATAAAGTCTCTAGAATCATTGAGGCATTCCAAAACCAAGATAAAACTAGCTCTGGCAAGCATAATTCTAGATAGAAGTTGAAGTTCACAGAGAGGGGCTGTAGAATAGTAAAACATACTGTTTGGCCCCTACTGTGACTGATGCCAAACGTAGACCAACTGCATGTTAAATAATAAAACTTCAGTTTAACAAAGTGTTTTCAATATTTTGTTCAACCACTATATGTATATATATATTTGTTTTTGTATAAATAGTTTATTTCTTCCTTAATTTTCCAAATAGTGGCTTAGATAATGCTGGTAAGACAACAGTGCTAAAAAAATTCAATGGTGAAGATGTTGATACCATATCTCCAACTTTAGGCTTTAACATTAAAACTTTAGAACATCTCGGGTGAGTTAGTTTTCTTTTTGTTTTCCTTTTATTTTATGCAGTGTTATATATATATATATATATATTTTAAATATTTCTAGTTTTTCAGTCTATAGTTGGTTCATTGGATTAAAGAGATTGATAACCTAAGAACTGTGTCTGACACTAAATAGTTAAAAATAAATATATTTCTTTGTAGTCTAGTCTAGTCCATTTGGTTATTATTTAACAGTTTTTGTGTGTTTTTGAATAGCCAACATGTATTTGTCATGTAATTATTTTAGTTTTGAAACATGATCTCAGATCAAATCACTTGCAAAGCAAGTACGTCTTTGAAATTTAATTAAAATTTCTAAAAAGACTAAAATTTCAGTTTCATTTGTATCATTCTAATTTTGTTTCATGAAAATATGCCAATAAACATGTCAAATTTTACTGATTTGAAATTTCAAATCAAAGAAACTTTAAAATGATATCCGAAATAATAAGAAAATATATTTCCATTTGTGATTTTTTTTCCACTCATTTCAGTTATAAATTAAACATATGGGATGTTGGTGGCCAAAAGTCTCTCCGTTCCTACTGGAAAAACTACTTTGAATCGACTGATGGTCTTATCTGGGTTGTTGATAGTGCTGACCGAATGAGGCTGCAGGATTGTAAGCAAGAACTGGATGCTTTATTATTGGAAGAAGTCAGTTGCAATGATTTATTCAAATTATTTATTGGTCTTATTTGTTGCTTTTGTTATCACATTCTTTCTTACTATATTGTTCTTGTCCATACCAAGATTTGAACACAGTACTGCAAGGCAATGGAATATGCACCCAGTTATAGGGTGTCTTGAATTAACTTTAGTTTGGTAGGTTAAATTTCTACAAAAGGCCAACAAATGCTGATGAAGATCTAAATAAAGCAGAAACTTAAACATCCTTCATGTTGTTATTTTAACTTTGACTGAGTAGACCTAGAAGTTGGATTGTTGTACTTACACTTGTGAGATTGTGGGTTTTGATTCCTGGACTGTTGTGCTCTTGAGCAAAATACTTTATTTCATGTTTCTCTGCAATCACTTTAACACAACTGATGCATGGCACACTGTACACCTATACTGGCAATGTCGATTTGATAGAGCGAGTGAGCTTATGTACTACACAAACATTTGTTCAACAAGAAATTTCAGAATCATCTTTTTCGGCAGACTCAAGAGACTACCAAGAAGATGATGAAGAAAAGCAGACCTTATGGACCCCTTTGATTCCTATTTTACTCAGGGAGTTGGGGAACCTTCATAGCCATTCAATGCCTAAAAACTCCTATTATATTTTTATGATTAAATATTAGGAATTGTATAAAAAAATGTTTAAATATTTTGTGTATTGTAGAAATATAACCAGTTTATTGCACATAAATTTTTAATAAAGTCGTATATAGACCCCAGTTGAGAACTACTGTTCTGTATAAACTGTACCTGATAAAAAAAAATGGAATGGTGATACTTTTGATCATAGGCAAAAAATGGTTGAGAACCACTGATGCAGAACTACATATATTCAGTATCTTATTTCGTTTTTGAAAGAGATTGGGTTCCTGGTTCTAGCTAGTCAAGAGACAAGGTTGGGAACAATGGTTTCTAACCTGGGGTCTGTAAACCCCTGGGAGATCCACAAAGTACTGAGGCTCTATGTGCTAAGCTCAAAATTTATTGAGCAGACAGACCTTTCAAAAAGCTCACAGGGAAAATTAATTTAGATATAAGGGGTCCTTGGTAATGAAAAGATTGGGAACCATTGATATAGAGGCTCTCATCCTGATTTGTAGACATCTTTAATATTTGTGAAGGTAGCATGTTTTTTCTTTTCAAATCATTTCTTAAACTGTTTAATCTCTAAAATTTATTTCGACCTTTTATATCTTTTTGTGAGATGCCATAATTCCAAGCATAGAGGGTTAAAATTTGTAGAACATTTTTCTTAAAAAATTAGTTGACACATTTAATTCTAATAATTTACTTTTTTCTACTTACAGCGATTAGCAGATGCAACACTACTAGTTTTTGCAAACAAACAAGACTTACCTGGTGCTCTTAAAGCCGAAGAAATCAGAGAGGTAACTTTTGTTTGTTTCATTTTAATTTTTTTCAGTTGTTCCATCTTATCATAAATGTGATGGGTTTTTTCTTTACAAAATATGATCTTTTGCATATTATTGGATCAGTAGGTAGTTTTACATGTGGATGCCATCCTCACCACGTTTTACTATCTTTTTCAGCATACAAGTTGACATAGAGTACAGTGTAAACATGTGAAAACATTCAAACATTGTGACTATTTTTCCAAATTTATGCTGCATTTCACATGGAATTTTTGATCCTCCAAAGTTGCCTTGGCATATAAATTGAACAATCTTTTTTTGGTCTGAAAAATTCAACTTGTATGCTGGAAAATATGGTAATGATTTATCTACAAAGCATAAATGGGACTAATCATCAGTTAAGCCAGGGGTTTTCAAACTGTGGTCCACGGACAGCAAATACTTTTTATGGGCAATTTGATTTTATATATGTTTTTTAATCGAAATCTTTTAATTGACAATAAACCTATTTGTTAAATACTGTCAAATAAATAAATGTAAAAATATATGTTATTTTAAGCAAATATTTATGTATAAATTTCATAAGCATTTATAAGGGGGTCTCTAAGGTAAAGCCTGAAATATAAAGGGGTCCGCAAGTCAAAAAGTTTGAAAACCCCTGAGTTAAGCAACACAATGTGTTGCTTAACTGATGACGATGGCTAATGTTAAGATTTGACCATATCATCAATGGTCAAGCTTTGTAACCTTATAACCATTGTGTCTGTGTACAGATAATGTTTAATCAATCATCTGAGGTACCAATGACAGTGACCAACCTTTTCCAGTTTCTCCTTTAGACTGATGATCAAGTAGATGGTATCAAGTCCCAGTTTGTGAAGGATGCTGGCATCAATAGATTTACCCACTTATCTATGAGGGGCAGAAGACACACAATTTCTCTCAACCATTTTTCTTTCATACAGACACACTATCATTTACCCCCTATCCTGACCATTCGCATTCATAACCCTTCAAATGTAACAAGTCCCTCTTATTTTCTTTATAGATTTTAAAACTGGACAACATAAAATCTCACCATTGGCTAATACTTGACTGTAGTGCCCTGACTGGAGAGAATTTACTGCAAGGGATGGATTGGTTAATTGGAGACATTGCGAGTCGAATATTTACCATGGACTGAACACTAACAGCTCATTTTTTTTCATTCATCGGAAATTAAATTAAATGTTTCCCAAAATGTTGTAAATGTTGACTTTTTATTCATACTACTAAGGTTCACATAGCATTAAAATTGTGTATATGTACACCCACACACACTCTTCTTTTTTATTTCACTATGCTGTACTGTATTAAATATTCACCCATCTTTAAATAGTTCTTTTAGCATAGTTTTTTTTTTTCTAGGAGATGAGGGATTCTTAGTCCCTTTGTGCAGAAATATTTTGTCATTCCTGAACAAGAGGCTACTGTGTTTTTCGTGGGCATTTTCACAGCACAAAGTACTTCATTCAAAGAGAATACTTTTGCTGCTAGCAAAAATAAGATCCCTGAACATTTCCCTTTATTCTGGCTACTAAGCTTCCATAACACTCATCTCCACTGTTAATTAAATTACGAAGGTAACATAAACTGTCAACTAATTCCAAAGAACACTCCAAACATTTGGAAAAAAATTTATGTCAGCCGACTTGTGATCCCACTGCATCTCTTGTTCACTCATAACTTGGTATATAACACAGTGTACCTACCTACACCTATTCTGTATATTGAGGTCACCACTCTGTTAGCAGTAGGGTCATTTATTCTTTTCAGTTGAGTAAAACTTTTGCAAAATTTACTTTGAAGCATCTTGATTTTAGGTCTTGCTGTTTGGAATTTCTTCTCTAACTCTTTGACCGACTCAATTGAGAGGTCATAAAGGAATTCCCATGGTCTTAAACTCTTCTGTTATAGACTGAAGAATTACAACAAACAGGAAAGAGGGTTGAGAATTGAACCCTGATGGATACTTACCTGCAAGCTAAATTCTTCTTTAGTACCTTGATGACAGCATCTCTGTACATGGATTGCATGGCTTTCACAAGCCATACAACTACTACTAGCTTTATTTTAATGACCACCAGACTGGAGAGCATGGTACCTTCTTCATTCTGAAGAATGCTAAGTATAGTGGAATTATCTGTAATTTTTTCATTAGGAAGAGGACACTGGTTATACTTCAACTCAGCATAACTCTGAATGATGGGCCATCTTAGCTAATTCTCTTCCTAATCAGTTATGTTATAATTCTTTCTGTTGCTTTCATAACATAGTCCATTAATTTGATACTCCTGTACTTGCTTCTTTCTAGAACTTCTCTACTTTTGAATCGTTAGAACTGACGTCTCAAATCCTACAAACATACTGGTTGATGTGTGTTCTACTTCATTACATATTTTTAGCATCTCAGTGACTATTTTTGATGGTCCAGTTGCTTTCCTTGTATTTATATCTTGTCAACTTCAATAGATGGTCAGTCTGTTGTATCTACTTGAGGCAGTATCTCACTGCCTGTGACAAGAAGATCAAAAAGAAACATGAGGTGTTCTGCATTGCAAAGCAAGCATCTTGTTTCCAATTTCTCTTTTTGATATGTAAACTTAACATCTAGTTTCCTAATGCCATTCCTTACTCTCTGCTCTTCTTTTGAACTTTGCTTGTTACTTTTATGATTCTATCTATTGCATCATTTCTCTCCTCTATGTCACCTTCCATCAAGCTGGAACCTTGATCCATCCACAGATCTTGTCAGTACCTTATAGCAAGTTGGCTCATAGAATCTTCCAGCTGTCTTCTGTTATAAGTCTCTAAGTTTCTCTTTGTTACATGTATTGAGTAATACCTCTTTGAATTTAACTATGACTGGAAAATCTTTTGGTTTTGATACCCTCTTTCTCAATACTGACTTGTGTCTCTAGGTCCATTTAACTATTAGACTGATGACCAGTAACTTCAGAATATATTGAATGAGACATTCTTCACTATCAAGGAGTACTTAACATGTACAGTCTGTTGTCTATCCCATTTCCTGGTGAATACCAAGTTTATCTAGCCTTCATATTCATCAATTGGTTTAATGATCAGGTGGATGGTTAGTTTCCAAATAGGACATTTGTATCACAAAACTCCAAGAGCTTTGACTTCTCTTTATTCTTTGTACCATATCTATAGCAGCCATCATGGCATTGTCCAACACACCCTTTAATCTTTCGATACCAATTCCCCTTGGTTCTAAGATACAGTTCTTGTTCTTTAATTGCCCTAAATTTAAACCTCCATCAAAATTTCATGCTAATTTTATGTTCCAGACACCAGTTTAATAATAAACTTATTTTACTAAATTTTTCATTATTTTCAAAATTAATTGAAGTAAAAGGCAGTGCATTTCAATAGAAATATTGTAACAGAAGAATTAAAGTCATCAGCTGTAATAATGGGGTTTCTTGTAGTCTGCAAGAGGACTTCATAAAAACGATCCTATTACTCCTCTATTAGTTTTGATTGCAGTACATATGCAGGGATCCTCATTACTCTTGCCTATGACAAATATAAGCTTAATTCTTCTTTTACATACCTTAGTTACTTATAGTATTTCTTTGCCAACATTATGCCTAATCCACTCACAGCTGTAAAGCAGACATAGCTCAGTTGCTATGAAATGGGACTGCTAGCTGAGATATCAGCAGTTTGTATCATGTACTGCATTATATTTTTGTCTGAAACCCTTAATCCTAATGTGCCCAAGCTAACTATTTATAGATACCATTAAGGTAGGAATTACTGCTGTGCACTGCATCTCAAAAGGTCAACCCACAGGCAAAGAACAGATAAAAAACTAAATAACAGCAGTATTATATACTGACAAATATTTTGTAAGTTTGTAGTACCAAGTACAGTGGTAGATATGTTGATATAAAAATAACTGGATGGGTAGAGAAAAATAACTGGATGGGTAGAGAAAAATACCTAGAAATGTCTGCTTCATTGAGAATAATTATTTGCTAAATGAGCAAGTATGATCAGAGAGGGTAGACAACTTTGAAATTTTAATTAGCTATGAAATGTAGAGGGGAGTGTGTCTGACAGTACAGTGACAATGTCTCAATCTCATTAGAGTTCTTCAGCGAAGTAGAGCTTAACCATTACTAGCAGATGTTAAATGACTTGAGGATTTTTGTGAATAAAATAGAATGTAGGTATAGCTTGGTGACAGGTCTCTACCAAGCTGACTTCCTTTCGACACGTTTGTGAAAACCAAACACCTTGAGTGGATTATTAGTTTTAGTCCAGTGAAATTGACCACGATCCACTGGTGAGAGAAACTAAGGTAAACAATATTTAAGTTAGTATTAATATATTTAATTCTGTGATTATTAAAATGTTCACTAAAAAAAAAAAAAACGGCTAATATTGTCTTAGCCATTTTGACAAATATGGGAGACAACTCTGGAATGTTTTTTTTTTATTGCATAAGGCTTTTTGTCAATTCTGAGTTGACCATACGCCTACATATACGGTGCAATCGTTGGCAAAATTTTAGGGAGTCAAGCAGTAGCTCACACATGGAAGTCTCTACTCTCCACACTACTAAAGTTGTCCAATGAAAAGGCAAAGCATGAACCAATATGGTTTTATACCATTTGTCACAGGTGTTGCTGTCAGAATGCAGAATCACAACAAATATCGGTTTCAAATTCTGGAGTCAAGACCAGCAATTTCGGAGGGTGGGGGCGCAAGTCGATTACATTGACCTCAGCACTCCACTGGTACTTATTTTATCGACTCTAAAAGGATGAAGGACAAAGTCGACCTTAGTGGAATTTGAACTCATAACTTAAAGACAGACGAAATGTGACCTGGCATTTTACCTGGCGTGCTAACAGTTCTGCCAGCTTGCCACAACAAACACCAAATACTGCAAGGCATCCTGTCTGATACTAACACAGGAGTTCTCAACCATTTTTCAGCTATGGACCCCTTTAACTACTATTTTATTCTGGTGGACCACCACAGCCATTTGATGGTTAAAAACTAGATTTTCAGATACTTTAAAAATTCGTATTTTGTTGTTCACACATTTATGTAGGTTGAATTATGCGAAATGTCTGAGAAAGAAACCTAGCTGTTTCTTGCAATACATACCAATACATACATCTAAAGCAAAATTTTTTCAGGAGCCATTAATAAGATATTGTGGATCCCCAATTTACTATTTTGTTGTGTCGTCGTCGTTTAACGTCCGCTTTCCATGCTAGCATGGGTTGGACGATTTGACTGAGGACTGGTGAAACCAGATGGCTACACCAGGCTCCAATCTGATTTGGCAGTGTTTCTACAGCTGGATGCCCTTCCTAACACCAACCACTCAGAGAGTGTAGTGGGTGCTTTTACGTATTACCCGCACGAAGGTCAGTCAGGCGGTACTGGCAACGGCCACGCTCATCTCGCTCGAGAAACCTCATGTGTCACCTGCACAAGAGCCAGTCTAGGGGCACCAGCAACGATCTCGCTTGAAAATCCGACAACAACCCCACACAAGAGCCAGTTCAGCCCCAAAAATCTTATATGAACTCTGGTTGAGAACCACTGCTCTAAAGGTTCTACTAACTCTGGTTGTTACTTTTTTCTTTTAATATCAAACCCTTAAAGGATAACAGGCATAGGTGACATTGGCAATGTTTTGAATTCATAGTGCAGCATTGTAACAAATAGCACAAGACTTTCTACTTAATGGTTCTGCCAATTTGCCTTCTTATTATGATCTAATAAACAAATATAGACTTCACTGTACTTGCTGAAGTAGTGATGAGTGAATCACTATTGTAACTTGTTGCCATACCACAATTATTGAAAACTGTGATAAATTAAATGTTGATTCATACATATAATCTACTTTTATCACAGTAGATATGACATGGCTCTCTGGATAAGGTATTGGACAATCAGCTCATAGGCAGTGAGTTCATATCTGCTGTTAGTGATTTGATGTTTCTACAGAAAGTATTTAAGTCTACCTAATTCAGTTTAACTAGCTGTCAAGTGTACCTACACTAAACCAATATCCTATCTTTTACGAGCTACATACCATGAAACTGGAACTTAGCCACAGCTTTCTAAAGCCCTCTGTGTTCATAAATACAATTAGATCTTATTGTTAAACTATTGATAGGACTGATTAAACAGAATTGTAATGTGCATGATGGTGGAGGTGGGACTTCTATTATGGGCGACTATGGTTTGAAGGCTGCAAGGTGGAAAAACACCTACATGTGCAGTCAGCTGCTTACTTAAGTGAACTGTATCTCATTCCAGTTATTGTTTACAAGTAAAATGACTGAGTGAGTGATAAAATATAGCACCAGTAAAAAAAAATATGAATCACTACTTTATCAGTCAACAATCTGATACCCTAGTAATCCAGCCAGATGTAAACCTGTTGAAAATGATAATAAAAGGACTGTTATAAAACCTTGCTCCAATTACAGTGCCTGATACATATATAACACCCAACTCATTCTCTTCTCACTCATCTATCCTACTTGTCATCATCAACAGTAGCAGTAGCTCTCACACGAACTGACTAATTCATGAATTCAGAGTCTTAGCAATGGACATTTCACTATTCCATAATTCTTTAAAATCCGCCTGCTGTATGACATTTGGGAGTAGATCAAATAATGATCTCACTGTCAAATGATGTCAAATCAAGGAAAGAAGCTCCTTCATGGTGGATCAGCCTGCAGCCAATTCTTGTTCAAGTTACACTCCACTGTCTTAACCCTTTACTTACTGTGTTGAGATAGTTACCTTTATTTTAAAAATGATTTAGTAAAATAGCTTTGTTGTTATTAAGCTAGTGTTTAGAATATAAATTGTGTGGAGGTGCAATGGCCCAGTAGTTAGGGCAGCGGACTCGCGGTCATAGGATCGCGGTTTCGATTCCCAGACCAGGCGTTGTGAGTGTTTATTGAGCGAAAACACCTAAAGCTCCATGAGGCTCCGGCAGGGGATGGTGGTGAACCCTGCTGTACTCTTCTACCACAACTTTCTCTTCCTGTTTCTGTTGTACCTGTAATTCAAAGGGCCAGCCTTGTCACACTGTGTCACACTGAATATCCCCGAGAACTATGTTAAGGGTACACGTGTCTGTGGAGTGCTCAGCCACTTGCACGTTAATTTCACGAGCAGGCTGTTCCGTTGATCGGATCGACTGGAACCCTCGACGTCGTAAGCGACGGAGTGCCAACAACAAGAACATAAATTAACATGGAATTTTGCTGAAAAGTTTTAGTTTAGATCACTTTTGTTATGATCTGTTCAAATATGCTGCCTTCGTTTCAGTTAGATTTGAAAATAATGAAGAATTTAGTAAATAACTTTCTCATTCAATATCTGGTGCTTGGAACATAAATGAACACAAAATTTTTATGGAAGGCTTGAATTTAGACCACTTTAGATCAGGAAGTTTCTATCACAGAACCAAAGTGGTCTAAGGCAGGTTGGTATTAAAAGAATTAGATAAGGGGAGAATATATTAGCAATGTTTTATAAAACCCCTAGAAATGTGGAATGGTCATGATCATTGGTTTTGCTTGATTGGGGTTGACCTGAAGCTAAATAGTAACAAATTATTGACTTAACTACCAAATGCTGACATCTGTGCTAAATCGAATGCTCTAAAGCACAGTGATAACGCTTGTGGTTAACCAACTATTGACCTAAATGTTATGTAGCAAAGCAGATGTCCTGAATGATGACATCACTAATGACACTTGTGATAAATCGTATGTTGTCTTGGCAAATGAACATGTTGTGAACCAAGTGTTGACCTTACTGACAAATGATGAAGTTTGAACTAAGCGAAAGATTAATGAACCTCTGGATCAATGGTTCTTAACCCTATTTTACCTATGAATTCCTTTGAATCTTATTTTAATGAAGTGAACCCTTCTAGCCATTCAATGTTTAAAAAATTCTATTATATTTTTTATTATCAAATGTTATTAGGAATTGTATTTTTAAAAAATTGTTGAAATATTTAGTGCATTGTAGAAGTATAAGCAATTTATTGCTCATAAATTTAACACAAAATCTTATATGGACTCCAGCTGAGAACCATTGCTCTAGATGGTTGACTGATCTGGGGGAGATGGCAGCCAAATCTCCTAATAGTCAAACCATACCATTTTAACAAAGGAAGCAACATATGATTTAGTCCCATATACCCTTAAAAAGATTGGTCACAGTTGCTGTTCAATCAGGATTAACCTGGGACTAAACAACTGAATCTAAACCCCTACCTGTTGACATTTGTGGTTAACTAAATACCAACAATTGATAATAATTGTGTTGAATGAAACTTATCTTATCCCCAGAACCTGACACTTTGACAAGCAAAATTTTGATAATATTCCTATATTGTGTTGTTTACAGCTAACTGAAATTATTGTCGGAAAAAATAGCCACAAGACAAAGGCAGCTGAGATATATTGACACAAACTGATATTTTTTTTTTTATCACAGAAGACTGAATCTTTAACATTCCTAGCAACAGCATTAGTTACTTTTTCTATCAAGCTTTCAGTTAGATATTAAAGGGTAAAAAAAAACTCAAAATCAGAATATCCTCCCCCCAGTTATCAGAATACGAAGACATTACAAATGGAATGTGTCAATATTTCAAATGACTAAGCTTTAGCAAAACTTCAATTTTTGAAAAATATCTGATGATATTTAACTAATTTACATAGCTATGACAGTCTATTATTCTACAGTGTCATTATTGAAGACTTCATCTATATGTCATATATACAAATTGGTCTATCCAGTTTGTTTAAGCTCTTAGTTATTATTGGTTTAATCCTTCAGCATTTAAACCAGCTGTACAAGTTAAGATATTTCATCCATTTTATGTTCAAACTGCCCAGATCCAGCCTCTCACACCTACTTTATGTCATTCTAAAAATAAACAGTCACATCATTGAAATAGCAAAGCTATGAGATAATGCATGGTTAATTCAAAACAGTGTCAATAAATAAGCAATACATTTGACAAAGAAATCTAAATGCTAAAGAGTTAAAAGCAGTATCTCTGTGGATAGTTAAAGAGGGTACTCAGTTACTGATGAAACCTTAAAACAAGATTGAGACTAGTCCTGCTAATTTCGTCTGTTTTCTAATGATATCGTATATTTCACTGAGCATCGAAGATTTGCTAAAGTGGGAAAGAAACAAATGTAGTAATCTAACATGAAGGTCATAGCATAATAGAGCTGCTGGGAATAAAATGCAGTTATGTTGGTATGGACATAATGCAAATGCACAAGGAATGCTAAGTGACAAAGTTTTATATGTTGACAGTGAAAGTTAGCTGTGGTAGAGGAAGGTCAATGATGAAAGGTAGGTGGGTGGATGAGGTGAAGTGAGATATCAAGATATTGAAACATACCAGATATAAAATCAAGGTAAGTGACGACCAGTTGTATTGTACACCCAGCCAATCAACAAACAGTTAAAATAGGAACCATGATGAATTTTTAGCTCAGCTCTGCCACAAGTCATTTCATAGCAAGACACCCTTTTCTACTACCTGTGTGTAATATATACTTGAAGTAGGGTTTTACTGAGGAGAATTACCTAGCAAGAGAGAGATTTATATTCAATTTGCATGAACTTTAAATGAACACCACATAAACTTTCTCACATAGCAACAATGAATTACTCATGTCTAAGCCAGTAAAAACCAATTGGTTGCTAATAGATTAAGGTGTGAAGATAGGTTAAAAAGAAATATAATTTATAAGGCACATGGCCAAAGAGAAAGAATATATATATATATATATATATATATATATATATATATATAAGGGCATTACTACAGAATAATGCCACATACTAGACTTCCATAATAAACACATTTTTACCGAATGCGAGGAAAAGCAACCTTTTAAAAACAAACTCAACTATATATCAAACGATTTCACGATTATTAGAATAATATCTAACTTCCGATCATCAGTATAGTATGGTACAAATATATAAAAATAAACAAAATTGTACCATACTATACTGATGATCGCAAATTAGATATTATTCTAATAATCGTGAAATCGTTCAATATATAGTTGAGTTCATTTTTAAAAGGTTGATTTTTTTTACAAGTTGCTTTTCCTCGCATTCGGTAAAAATGTGTTTATTATTCTGTAGTAATGCCCTTATATAAATATATTCTTGGGAATAAAGAATGATGGTTTTTTTCCCTTATGAACTTATTCACGCTAGCTTCTTGATAAAATTCTTGTAAAAGATTTTATCCTATTATTGAATTAATTATATATATATATATATATATATATATATATATATTGGTATTTGCCTGTAACTACTTACATGCAGGAGAAAACAGGAGTTAGAATGAAGAACAGTTCTTTTATAGATCTATAAGAAAACTGTTCTTCATTCCAACTCATGTTTTTTCTGTATGCAATTAGCTACAGGAAAATACCAAAATGTATTCTAACTAAAATAAGCGAAATGGAGGTTAAAGAATGAGGTACCTTTTGACAAATCAACTGATGAGGCACATCTTCATTGAATGTTGCACCACAACTACTTTTACAGAATCTCACCTGCAAGGGACCAATGTGTGATGGGTTAAAATGATTGTAGTGATTAATAAAAAATCTTGTGATTTCCATTTTCTTTCTCTCATACTGTAAACTCTAAAAATACAAAGGAATTCATGAAGTAAATCCAGTGGCATTTATATCCATACTGTTGATGACATCAGGTAGCCAAATACAGTGAATGGGCTTTAAATGGCATACTACCAAGTGTATACCCAAATTTAAAATTATTATCTATATATATATATATATATATATATAAAATCAATCATTCAACTCTAATATGTCACTGGTATATGCTTGAAAATTAAGGCTTTCATCATCATCATTTAACGTCCGCTTTCCATGCTAGCATGGGTTGGACGATTTGACTGAGGACTGGTGAACCAGATGGCTACACCAGGCTCCAATCTGATTTGGCAGAGTTTCTACAGCTGGATGCCCTTCCTAACGCCAACCACTCCGAGAGTGTAGTAGGTGCTTTTACGTGCCACCGGCACGAAGGCCAGTCAGGCAGTACTGGCAACGGCCACGCATAAAATGGTGTATTTTATGTGCCACCTGCACAGGAGCCAGTCCAGCGGCACTGGCAACAATCTCGCTCGAATGTCTTTACACGTGCCAGGAAGGCAACACTGGGCACAGGTGCCATCACGATTTCGCTTTGAACCTGGAAAATAAGAGAGATGAAACTAAATATAATAATGCATTTATTCTGGCACTCTATTGTTGGCCATTTCCGGTAATAATTATTTTTAGAGCATTGGCACAGCACAAGGCAACAAATATTGTAAGGAGGAATACAGTTAACATCAACTCCAGTACAAGACTAGTACTTATTTCGTCTTCCTTAGTGATATGAGACAAACTCAGCAGGATTTGAACTCAGAATGTAAAGTAATATAACTAAATATTGCAAAGGATTTCATTTGATGCTCCACTGTTTCTGCCATGTCCTACCCCAATTGGCATGAACTTGATTATACTGACATAAGTTGAATATTTTAAGAAAATGGAGCGGCTGGGAGATATTGGAAGATGTGGCATTTATGCTTTTTCCACCGAAGTAAAGAGTGCCTTGAACTTGGAAAACACTTAGAATTCACAATTCACACTTGATGCAACAGTGTAAGTTGGGTGAGGGAAGACTGCTAATTGGAACGAATTCTCCCTCTGTATTAGTATGACTGATATCTATTATAACATATCAAACCAAAGAATTTAACCCTTTAGCATTTAAACCGGCCATATCCGGCCAAAAGTATTCTGCCTGTTTTATGTTCAAACTGGCCAGATCTGGTCTCTCACACCAACCCTACAATATTGTTTTAAAAATTAACAGCTACCTCATCAAAATCTCATACCTATAAGATAATGTATGATTAGTTCAAAACAATGTAAATGAAAAAGCATTAATTTTGGCAGAATAATGTGAACACTAAAGGGTTAAAAAAGAAAACAAAAAAAAAACAATGTAAACCTGCATAACAAACAACTCTATATTTCTGAGACGAGGAATTAATATCATGTATACTGTTTACGTATTATGTAACCGAAATGTAGTGAAAGCAACAATCAAGATGAGGACTACCATCTTGACTAATGTAAACAGTACACATAACAAGTGCTTAAAAATATCAAATTTAGTCGGCTTCAGTTACTCTGTACAATTATTTCTAACACAGCTACAATTGATGAGGTTACTCTTTTACTTGTTTCAGTCATTTTACTGCGGCCATGCTGGAGCACTTCCTTTATATTCAAGCAAATCGACCTCAGAACTTATTCTTTGTAAACCTAGTACTTATTCTATCGGTCTCTTTTGCCGAACCGCTAAGTTACGGGGACGTAAACACACCAGCATTGGTTGTCAAGCAATGCTGGGGGAACAGACAGACACACAAACACACACATACATATATATATATACATATACGACGGGCTTCTTCCAGTTTCCGTCTACCAAATCCACTCACAAGGCTTTGGTCAGCCCGAGGCTATAGTAGAAGACACTTGCCCAAGGTGCCACTCAGTGGGACTGAACCCGGGACCATGTGGTTGGTAAGCAAGCTGCTTACCACACAGCCACTCCTGCACCTATGTTGTTAGTTGACTAAACCGATGGAAGTACTTTATCAATCCTAGAAGGTTGAAAAGCATAGTTCACTATAGTGGGGTTTGAATTCAGAATGTAACAGCATTTTCTCCACTGCTCTAATCGTTTTTCCAATTCCCCATATCTTTCTGTTTTTTGTTTTATGGTTTTTTTCTTCTTCTTAACATTGACACAAGGTCTCAGATTTATAAAACAGTATCATTGATTCAACTGATTCCCAATGCTTAATTGATATGCTTTTTATTGATTATAATAGGATAAAAGGCAAAGTTGGAAACAGCAGGATTTTAATTCCGAAAGAATAACCATGAAATACCACTAGGTATTTTTTCTGCAACTATTGATTAATAATAATTGTTTCTAAGGCATTAAGGCCAGCAATTTTGAAGAAGGGAGTTTGTTGAATAAATCAACCCCAGAGAAATGAAAGGCAAAGTTGACCATGGTAGGATTTGAACATAAAGAACTAGAACAAATATCACAAGGCACTGAGACATATGCCTTCATTAAAAAGTTACCTGCAGGTGGCTATGGAAGTTGAACCCATATCCTTCAGATACTAGCCGAGTACTCTACTATTAAGCTAAACTACTGATCCTAAAAATCCCTAAAATTCTTAAAAACACTACTACTGCCCAGATCAGCCATCCATCCATACATACAGATATACATTATATTACATACCTAATATGAGTGGTATAGGGTAGATTGATAAAGTACCTTGTGGCATTGTTTACATCTGTGTATCTGAATTCAAATCAGCCGAACTTTGCCTGCGATTCTTCCAAGGTTTATAGAATATGTGCTGGTTACATGTAATAGACTAAATATAATCAAATATATCTTTGAAGCCATGTCCCTGCAAAGCCAAAGTCCAGAATACAGTAAAACAACGTATGTCTAAACATCAAATCAAGATGGGATACCTTGCTATGGTTAGAACTGGTCACTTGGTAGCTGAGTTGCTGAAGAATTATTCCAATGAAACTGTGGAAGCAAAAGGTTCAGTGAAAGCATATAAGGCATTGATGCATAATCCGAGAGAGAAATTCTGTATTAGTTTAACTAGTAGCATCTTAGCAACAGATACATGGCTCGATTCATTTTTAATCTCAAACTGGTGTTTACACATGTACAATGTGAAACATTGTTCTATATTTAAATCTTAACAAAATATGTATGAATATATATGCATGTATGTGTGTGTGTGTATATTTCTATCTATCTATATATATATGCGTATGTGTGTATATATATATATATAATATAGACAGCAGTGAGCAATGTTTTACCGAAAAGGAAAACTATAATTGTCACTAAACATGTTAGTGTTAGAAATACCTACATTGCTAGAAATAAGAGCTAAAATGCTTTAATGCTTTGACTGCAGCATTAGAGCATTTTAACTCTTATTTCTAGCAATGTAGGTGTTCCTAACACCCTAGTCATATTTAGTGACAATGATATATATACATATATAGTATTTAACAGTGGAACTTGAAGTAGATAAAACTAAAAATAATAGCATGTAGAATATTGGGTTAAAAATTACTTGGATTGGCAGCCTTCAACTTTTTCCATCCAACGGTGTCATTTAACTCAAAATTTTACACTGTTATACACAGCTTTGTGTTCCACTGTTTAAATTAATTTATTTCATATCTCTTGAAGCTTCTAAATTCTTATGATGTTAGTAATATATATATATGTTTGCGTGTATATGTGTGTATATGCATATGTGTGCGTGCATGTATATATATCTTTATTATATACTTTCGCATTTATAAATGAGAGAAAAAGTACTCAATACATGTATTACAGTATATTCCTTTATTTGAAGCTGTAGCTTCACTCCATCACTGCTCTGAGTTTCCTGAAGAACGGAAACAAGAAAATCAGAGTAAATACTCACACACACACACATACACACACATATATATATATATAAATAGGAAGATGATGATGCTGCCAGTACCACTGAATGGGGCGGAGACAAAAGAAAAATTATGCACATCTCATTTGCATAGTATTTGATTTATTTCCTGCTGCTACTCCTTCCCCTTACTCTGCAGATTATTATTCACTTTATTGTTACTATCATCCTTCCGTGTGTTGATGATACCATCTTCACTTCCAAGTTGTGTAATCACGTCCTGTTGTGGACATCGTATTACTGTGCAAGGCACTTCGATCTTGTTTCAACATCATCTGTAAATAGAGAAGTTGTCTTCCTCATTATTTGTATTTTCTTCTTGCACTGCCCCCAACATATTGGGCTCATATGGCCAAAGAAAGAAATGATTATTATAATTACCATTTTTATTTTTATTATTATTATTATTATTATCATCATTAACATTATTATTATTATAGTAGAAATCAATATTTTGTTTGCTGTCAGTAATTTCTCATTTCCATCATCATAATTCCTATTAGTGTGTGTGTGTGTGTGTGTGTGTGTGTGTGTGTGTGTGTGTGTGTGTGTGTGTGTGTATAAATGTTTATTTGTTTATTTAGGCTTGTTATTTTAATGCAATTTTAAATACAGATCATTTACTGGTTGGGTGACCCAGTACTCAAAGTGGAGACAAATTCTTCTTTAAAATTTATTTTGACTGTTTGCATGATAGCATATTCAATCAGACTGGTTGAACGAGCTGTCAGGCAAAACTTAAAGTCCTTTGTATGCATGTGTATGTGTGTGCATATGTGTGTGTGTGTGTGTGAAACTCTTATTAGTGTACTCACCACCATTAAACTAAACCAAAACAATTCAAAACTCAACAATTGTTGCTGTTTAATTAGTATTTTTGTTTGTTTATTAGTTTGTTGTAGATGTTCAGAGGCAAGGTTCATATGAGATCAATGCTAACTATACATAAAGGAGAGATTTTGCATTATTGCATAATAATAATAATAATGATAATAATAATAATAATAATAATAATAATAATAATAATAATAATAGAATTATTAAAGCATCAGACAAAATACCTTAAGATATTTGTTCCGGATCTTTCATTCTTTCAGGAGTTAATAAAATAAAGTACTGGTTGAGTACTTGATTTAATTGACTAATTGACTAATTGCAGCCTCTCTCAATTTTTAGGCCTTGTGCCTATGAAAGAAGCATTATCATTATCATCCTATAATTTTTGTTTTTAAAAAAAAATGCTTAAATAAAAAAAAAGAAGAGTAATTTGTAGTTTTATTTTTGTTTCAATTAATTCCTTTTTTTTTTTTAAAGAGAGTGGGAGAGTGTAAGAGAAAGAGAGAGAGAAGGGAGAGCGGAATTGGTGACAAACAGCAAACAAGCAATGGAGGAAAAAAACAAAACAACAAAAAAAAAACAAATTTATAAACAAAAACAAAAACACAAATAAGAATTTAAAAATAACAATAAAACATAACCCAACCACTACGGTGGAAATTATTTCATTATTTAAACAATTTACAGCTGATTTACTGGGGTTTTTTTTCCCTTTTTCCCCTTTTTCTTTTTACAAAAAAAAAAAAAAACCTTAAAGCATAGAATTTTGGAAGTTGAATAAAAAAAAAAAAATCCAAATGTGGTCTATTTAGGGATTTAAAAAAAAAATTGAAACCTGCATTGAAATAACAATGATAAATTCTCATTGTATGAATGTGTGCATATATAAGCATATAAATATATATATATATATATGTATTTTATATATGTATGTATGTATGTGTGTGAATGTGTGTGTGTGTGTGTGTGTGTGTGTGTGTGTGTGTGTGCGTGCGTGTGTGTGTGCGTGTAAAAGAGACCACTAAAGTGGGCTGTTAATGTGCTAGGAGAAGATCACTTAGAAATTCTCAAAGAAAATTCAGCGGAGCAAAAACAGGTGTGAAAATTATAAATACCTAGGTTATCTACAGATAACTGAGGTATTTATAATTTTCACGAGTCTCGCCCGCCTGTTTTTGCTCCACTGAACTTTCTTTGAGAATTTCTAAGTGATCTTCTTCTAGCACATTAACAGTCCACTTTAGTGGTCTCTTTTATATACACATGTACTATAATCCTTTTGAGATCTCAGAAAATTTTTTCTGAATCTTCTGATTCTTTTAATGTGCTGGTTTCCTGGTATTAAATTGATATTAATTAATATCAATTTTTTTTACCCTATTATGTTATATATATATATATATATATATATGCATATATATGTGTGTGTGTATAAAGAGAGATAATTCAATGACCTGCTATTACCCAGTTGGCTACGAACTGTTTCAGGCAATTATGTTCTTTGAAGCCTGATGAGTGTTTTCATACAATTACGATAAAACTGCATGAAGCAATTCCTTAGCCAAATGCATACCAATAGGCTTATTGTATTACATTAAACTCTTACTGACCTGGTATTGAGTGCTTTTGTATTATGTCAAACACACACACACACATACGCATGTAATATATCACCAGACTTGGAGGCCCGCAAACATGGACCAACCCCGTACTCCTAATTAAACCATATATAGATATATATTTTAAATAAAATAGAAATAAAAAAATTAAATGCAAAATATGTGGTTAAAAATTCTTAGCTGTGTTTCCATTAAAATTTTCAAACTTGTAAATTACACTTCTTTCCTTTTTTCCTTTTTTAAAATCATAATCATTCCGTTTACAAGGCAAAAGCTGTTAGATCCAAATACAGGATATTCATTTACGTACCATTCAAATGATAAAAAAAATGAAGTGGAGTCAACAGGTTTGAAGCACTCAGAAACAAGACAAAAAAAAAAAAAACATTTACTACACACACACATCACACGAAGAAATATTCTGCATACATGTATGCAAGCAGAAGAACATACAATGTGTGTGTGTGTGTGTGTGTGTGTGTGTGTGTGTGTGTGTATTTGTGTGTGTGTGTGTGTGTGTGTGTAACTCATAATAGTTGTAATACTTGAATTAAAATTTGATATCGCATTTTCCAATATATTTTTCTAAGGTGTTCATTTTAAAAAGACTTACTTTCGTGAGAAACAAACGAACAATAAAACAAAACAAGAAAATATATATAAAAAAAAAAGAATTCAGTGACAGTATGCTCATCTTACAGTGCCTATACATTTGTGTGTGTGTGTGTGTGTGTGTACATATATAACATACTTGTATTTGTCTATGTTACTCAAATATGCCACTGGCCACTTTGAGTTATTTCTCTTAGCTCATTTTTGTGTGTATGTGTATGTATATATATACATATACACATGTGTGTGTGTATGTATATGTGTATATATATACATATACACGTGTGTGTGTATGTATATATGTATATATATATATATATATATATATATATATATATATATATATATATACACATACATAAATGTCTGTGTATACATGTATGTGTGCAAGTATATATATATATATATATATATATATATATATATATATATACTAGAATAGTAATCAAATTCTATTTAGGTTATTCATCACCAGGTTGACTAGGGAATGACATGGAAAATGAACAGTGAAAAAAAAAAAAATTTAAAATCCTTATTATTAGTATTAATTGCGGTGGATGGCAGAAACAGCAGAGCAGCAGATTAAATGCCTTGCGGTATTTAGTTACATCCCTTTAGGTTCTGAGTTCAAACCTCAACAAGTTCGATCTTGCCCCTTGCCTTTTTGTTTTTTTGTTAATTCAAAGACACTGACCTTTCTGATAAAACAAATGTCAGAAGAGGTGCTGTGGGAAGATCGACCAAGCTGACTACATCCTTCCCACCAAAGCTTGCGACCTTTGAGCCAATGTTAGAAATCATCATCATCATCATTAATATTATTATTTTCATGTTATTGTTACAGTGTTAAATTGCAGATTGTAAAAAAAAAAAAAAAAGACAAAAGATACAGGGTTTTAATCCAATCCAATCCAATCAAGACATCGCATTTTTTTTTTTTTTTTTACTTTTTTTCATTTTTTCCAGTTTGTTAAAATTTAAATCATCCTCACTTTTGTTCTCTCCCTCTCTTTCTTTCAGTGTTCTTTCTTCTTGTCTTGTTTAAGTCTTTTTTGTTTTTTTTTATAAATCATTACCACCATCATCATCATCCTCAACATTGTTAAATTTTTTTAATTTCATTTTAAATTTTTTTTAGGGGAGGGGGTATTTTTCTTCCAAATAATTTTTTGTTAAATTATTATTATTATTAATATTTTATTATTATCATTATTATTATTAATATTATTATTATTATTATAACATTTTGCTTCTTGTTGCCTGGTTTTTTTGGTTGTTTTTTTTTTTTGTTAAAATAATTCTGCAGTTGCTGCAGACGCGCTAAGATAGCTTCCCAAGCTACTTCTACTGCCATGATAGGAGAACTGTGAAAAATAGGGTAACTCGAACTCATCTTCTTCAATAGCCTCAAGGGGTGGAGTTATTGTCTGCGGTGGAGTGAGAGCAACAGGCTCACGGGCAAATTCCTCAGGGATGTATTTTGTATCATCAGCAGATTTCACATCTGGTCGCCATGGTGGTGTAATCTGCAAATGGACGGAAAGAAATTAATAAACACATACACACACACACACACACACATATATGGACAGTGGATTGGCAAAACTGTTGGTGTTAGATGAGACGCCCTACAAGAATGATTACAACTTCCTGCCTTCTGACAGCATCCCCTGTGATAACACCAGTGCCAAGCTGTATCAGCCCTTCTTGAACAATATTTATAACATGGAGACGAGAGACTTATGTACAAGAATCAGCAGGTAAAGCATCTTCCTGAACCCTTTTGTTACCAAATTCCTGTCAGCCTGCACTGATTTTGTTGAATCTAATTTTGGAAATAATAAAGAATTTAGTAAAATAACTTTGTCATTATTTTTTAGTTAGTGTTGGGAACGAATTACCATGAAATTTTGATGGTAAGTTTTAATCTAGATCACTTTAAAACAGAATCTGTGACATGGGCAGTTTCGAGTAGGTTGTGGTTAAATCACACCCTACCATCTAAAACAGGCATGAGCAACCATTTTCGAGAAGTAAGTTGCATCAGATATGGATCATCATCAGACAGGCAACACTACTTAGAAATTTCAAGGCAATTTTTTTTGTTACACATAACATTCAGAAAGTCCCATGGGGCGCAGGATAGCCAAGACTGATCTAAAACAAGAAGGAACACACTTGAGAAAATTTAAATAAGATGACCATGAGCAGAATGCAGTTCATCATAGGTCAGCTAGATCAGAGCAGACCTGAGGCTGAACAACAACAAAACCATGAGACAAAGATAAGAACAGAATATATTATCAGTTGAGAACTCATGGTAAGTAAAATTATGTCCCTTGTCTCAGTTCACAATAAAAAAAAATTGCTAACATAGTAGTGTGTGTGTGTGTGTGTGTGTAAGTGTTAGTATATGTGCATAGATCAAGTACCTGTAGAATACTTCACCATTTACATTAGATCAAGTACTTGTAGAATACTTCACCATTTACACTATACTAGGTAGAGCCATTGATTAAACAACATGGATAGTCTTCGTCAAAACTGACAGAGGATCCATTTAATCAAATTGGTAAGAAGTTTGATTCTGGAGGGTATATCAGCCGAAACATTGTGTTAACAACAAACAAGATAAGGACAAATATCCGTCAATTGTAAATAATGTAAATAATGAACAGGACATTTGTACATCAGAGCCAGAGGCAGTTTCAGATGGGTTGATATCAAAAGGGTTAAGTATGATATATAGATGACTATCATCCACATCATCACTTTAACATCCAGTTTTCCAATTTGCATGGATCTGACAAAATTCTGAGGCAGATTTTCTATAGATAGACAATATTCCTGTCACCATCTTTTACCTGTTTGCAAGTAATGCTCATAGTCCTTTCAACATGGCCAGACATGTTTTCATAAAAGATTGATAATTACCACACAATGTCAAGGACACACACACACATTACAGACACAAAAGTGTTGTGAAGTGGCAGATGATAAAAGGGGCTTTCAACAGTAAAAATCACACTGCCAAACAGATGGAATAAATAGATGTAGATTCTGTAGGGTGTACACAGGCAGTCCAGCTAAGGAAATGATAACCCTTAGTTAAAGAAAAAAAATCCAAAGTAACTTATACATGACAGAAGAAACTCATTAGTCCTGAGGATAGATGAGAGGCTTTATAGTTTCCTATTTTCTAAATTCACTCACAAGGGTTTGGTTGGCCTGGTGACTTAGTAGAAAAAACACTTGCCCAAGGTGCCATGAGGAGGGATTGAACCTAAAACCTGTGGCTGTGAAGACAGTACTATGACATATGCCAAAAAGAAGAAAGTAAGGTATTTAAGATTTTAAGATTCAAGATTTACAGCAACAAAGTCAGGGAAGAATAAGAGAAATTGTTATGCCCTATGTTCAATGTTTACCTTTTTCTCAAGCAGGTCATGCCAATGAACAGGGGCAAAGAATTGGTGAGCCATTATTTCTTTGACATCGTCTTCACTTCCACCAAGCCTACAAGGAAAAAATAAAACAAATAAAAAGCACATATAGGCAGCAATCAAGAGCAGTACAAAGTTTGAATTAGTCTGTTCATTTTATCATGTTATATTCAGTTTTACAAGCTAGCAAAAGTGAGACAGATTTGGAAAAATTTGGACATTTTATTATTCTTGTAAAGAAAAAAAAGTGCAATTATTCTACAGTATCAGTTTCCTCCAGCTCAATACCAAGCAGATTCTATTAAGGTCACTAAAGGTTCTCTATGGATAAGATTTGTTACATACACAAATGCATACATATGTATATGTATATATATATATATATATATATATATATATATATATATATATATATATATATATATATATATATATATATATAAGTCAAAGTGGGAGTTGGACTTTGGCAAGGATGTGTATTGTCACATCTCCTTTTCATAATTGTTATGAACTGGATTGACTTGCACATCCATTGTGGAAGTGGTATCCCAGTCAGTGAGTGTAGAATCAGTTGGGTGATATTTGCAGATGACATGGTGTTACCAGGCTCATCAGAAGGTGATCTCCAGCATGCATTGAATGGGTTTGCTGCAGAGTACTGCAAGGCAAGGACGAGAATTTCTGCTGCAAAAGACAGACACATTGGTCCTTTCAAGAAAGTCTTCCCAGTGCACTCTGCAGGTTAGTGGTACATCAGTGAGATAAATGAAGAAGTTTAATTATCTCAGGACCATATTTAGAAGTAATGGAAGGCCAGCTCCAGCATTTGATCCTCAGAAGAGGAGAAGATGCTAAAAAACCAAACTTGCCATCTTCAATTCAGTTTTCATGCCCCCTCCCCCTACCCGCCTATTCAGGAACGGTGAGTAATGATTGAAAGAATATGATCATGAATACAAGTGGCTGAAATGGGCTTCCTCCTAAGGATCTCTGGAGTAACATTACTTGACAGGGTACAGTAGCCTGGAGCTCAGGGTGTCTCTCCAGGTTGAGCCACTACTTCTTTGCATTGAGAGGTCACAGTTCTGGCACCACAGACATGCAATTAGAATGTTGCAGGAAAAAAAATCACCAGATGGATTCTTCAAGCTAAGCTAACCCTCAGGAGACATATGGACAGATTAAGAATGAGATGGTTGGATAATATCCATAGTTTCAATTGGTCATTGCTAAGAATCCAGCCAAAAAGTCTAATGACAGTTGCTTCTGATAGGACCCTATAGAGGAGGTGCTTGAGGACTCTAATCTCACAAAGAACTCTTCTAGGAATAGTGGACAGATATATGAATATATACATATATATAGACTTCAAAATTTCGGCACAAAGCCAGCAATTTCAGAGGAGGAACAAGTCAATTATATCTTCCCCAGTGCTCTACTGGTACTTATTTTATTTTTATCAGCCCTGAAAGTATAAAAGACAAAGTCAACCTTGGCAGAATTTGAACTATGAACATAAAGACAGACAAAAATGCCACTAAGCATTTTGCCCAGCATGCTAACAATTCTGCCAGCTCACCTTATATATATATATATATATATATATATATATATAACCATGGCTATTTACTTCACTTTTAGTCATAATATTGTTTTGTTTTGCCTTTATTCCTCATCATTTTAGTAATGAGATCAATGTTTTTCAACATGTGATGAAGCATGTGTGCATTTAGTATACCTTGGCACAGACCCTAAACTCTTCTCGGAATCATAGAGGCATCACTGTAAGATAGTGTGATAGCATGACAAACTGAAACCTAACAGAGCACATCCTTCTCAAGATCTGGACACAGCCAATTTCTTCCAGAAAGGGAGAAGAACTAACTCTAGTACTTGACTGGTACTTTACTTATTGAGTCCTGAAAGGATGGAAGGCAAAGTTGATCTCAGCAGGTTTTGAACTCAGAAAGCAGAGAGCCAGAATGCATGTGTATGTGTGCATGCATTGTTGGAGAGAATTACAGTTGCTAGTTGTTACTACATGCCAAACAGTGCCAAGTCAATTTTGGTAATGCTGGTGGTGTGTAAATGGCATTTATTTCTGTGACTGAATAAAAAGAAAACAAAACAAAATATTTTTAAAAATCTGAAAAAATTCGAACTCACCTTTTTGATGGGTCTTTGATGAGAAGGCCATCTAATAAGGATTTAGCTTCTTCTGAAAGGGTTCGAGGAAATCGTATGGGCTGTAGAATGATTAGTTCAAACAGCTTGTCATGGTCACGATTATAAAAAGGTAACCGACCACACATCATTTCATACATAACAACTCCCGTCCCCCACCAATCCACAGCTCTCCCATAGTCATTGTCTTCAAGTACCTAAAGAAAGAGATAAAACACGAAGTTGAAATGAAGTGAAACAAAAAGAGAAAAATATACATTGTTTCATTATTTACTTTGTGACTAGCATTCATTTTAATATGCTGGGATATTTATGTTTTCATCATCATCATCATCGTTTAACGTCCGCTTTCCATGCTAGCATGGGTTGGACGATTTGACTGAGGACTGGTGCAACCGGATGGCTACACCAGCCTCCAGTCTAATTTGGCAGAGTTTCTACAGCTGGATGCCCTTCCTAACGCCAACCACTCAGAGAGTTTTGTTATATATAAAATAGTCTCATATGTTTGGTATTTTTTTTCATAAATAGAAATATCCATATGTGGATCATGAACCCTATATCCATATGTGGATCATGTACCCTACTGACTTCAAGAGATAAGGGAATGAGAATTGTGATGGTCACAATTGTTTCATGGCATAAATAATATAACTGAAATAAGTTACAACCAGAAATAGAACTTGGATCCAAAATTTGGTTTGCTAGTACCTTACAAGCTATGACTGCAGTGCCTGCCACTGCAGTATGTGTAGTGAATGAAGTTTGGTTCTGGAAAACTACAGATGCACCATCAATTATCCAATACTTTTTGGTTCAGATTGCACCAGATCATCCGTTTTGTCAGATTAACAGAAGGTACATAATAGTAATTCAAGGTAAATTCCTGAAATACTGCTGACACAGTATCAATAATCTTTTTGCTATTAAATTTTCAGGATACACTTGTTTATTCACTAGAAACAGGTTATGAAAATTAGAAACATTTTCAAAATCCTTCAACTATAATAATCCAAAGATGCAAATATTTAAAACAAAATCTAATGTCATGTACTAAGCTCCTAACCACTAGGAACCCACAGGACTATAAAGGGTGTACATTTACTTTTTTGTCTTTCATACTGGGATGCTATATTCTCCACAATGTACGTAAGTTATTTATTAACCTGTTCTTCAAAGATCCTTCACAGGCTAACATTTGTTGTTAAATTTAGTTTTAAATATTTTCATCTTTATGTTATTACTAACTGACATACCTGGTAATTCCCGGGAAAGCAGGGCTTATCCCTTGGTTCATTCTCATAATTGTTTTGCTAATCCAATAACAACAATACAAAGTATGTAGCCCTTAAAACGGATTTTGTGCATTTACAGAGTATACCGAACTGTCTTACACAGGATCTTGTTTTTAGGAATTCCCAATAAGTTATGAATACCCAAATTGTGAAGTCAGTTATGTAATAACATGAAATTAGTTACCCGATAGTAAGAATTCAAATAAAGTAATCCCGAAAAGGTCTTTAATGCATTCCCAGAGTATATAGAACATAGGAGGAAATACTAATAAGGTATGTATACTAAACTCATGAAGCATGTTATGTAATAACAGGCTAATCAGATAGGAGATAACAATTCAAAGTAAATAACTCTGAAAAGTTTTTGGTAGAAAAGATTTGTGAGCTCAATACAACTATATGGCAACTAAATTTACTAAGCTACAGAAACACAGAATAAATAACAAAAAAGATATTGTCACAATAATTCCTGTTATTCTATGAATAACTTGATGTGAAGCTGTAGAGAGAGAAAGAGAGAGAAACAAAAAAGCTAATAACATTGGTAAACCAGTAGTAAGACAATGAATAACACAAACCTCTGGAGCCAAATATTCTGGGGTACCACAGAAAGTCTTGGTGCTTGCACCAAAACACATTTCTTCTTTACATAATCCAAAGTCAGCTATTTTTATATGTCCATCTTTGTCTAACAATAGATTTTCCAACTGGGAAACAAAAAAAAATAATTCAATTAATTAATCAGTTTATTAATGAATTCATGGCTTCGTATATTCATGCATCTTCATTTACACAAACCAAAATACTGATAATCCTGAATAATGAAATTTTCTTAGTGCTATTAGATGCAAGTACCGCCATTGATCAAGTTGGAGAGTCAATACTACAGACATCCTCTTCAAGTAGAATATCTAGGCTAGCATAGGAGAACGCCTTGATCAAAGTCAAAATTTTGTCCCCATCCAAATTTAAAACTGCCTATGGATGAGGTCTCTAAAAACTCATGGAAAAAAAAAAATTTATCACCTAAGACAAAAACAGCAAATTATATTTAATTTGCATACATTTGCATATCATTTTCTTAGTACAGACACATCTCCATAGGTTTTTATGTACTTAAAATAAACCCTTGGTACTAAGGGGAAAAAAAAAGGTTCTAGTGCAAGTCAGTCTGTGTCATCCCTCTCAAAGTTACATGCATGGTAAAACTTGAACTCAGCACTGCAGACTAACATGCATTAATATAAGACAAAAACTGCATTCATTCATTTCATGTTCTGGTAGTAATTAACAATCAGGTGGTGTGTACTATTTAAAAACTAATCATTTCCACAAAGGATGGTGCCCCATAACATATGGGATTGTTTTTATTATCTGAGGACAGTCAGGCAGCGGGCTGACAGAATTGTTATGACACTGGGAAACTGCTTAGCAGCATTTCGTTCGTCCTTACATTCTTGGTGCAAATTCTGCTGAGGTTGACTCAGCTTTTCATCTTTTCGGGGTCAATAAATTAAGTACCAGTGAAACACTGGAGCCGATGTGATCGACTTACCCACTCCCCACAAATTTCAGGCCTTGTGCCTATAGTAGAAAGGGTTATTATCTGAGGACAGTGGATTGGCAGTCTGAAAGCAAATATGACATCAACAACAAATGATTCTCGCTGGTAAAAATGAAGTTTCTAAATTGGATAGAGAAATCTGAAGGATCGCTTTGGCCCAATGGTAGAAAACTTGTCAAGTTCACAGGAGACATGGCTTTGAATTTTTTCTATCCAGGGTTTTTTCAACCCAATCTTTACATTATATACAAATATACATGTGTGTGTGCAGGTGTGTGTGTTATGTATAATTGATATACACAGGCATCTTCTCCATCATAAAAAAAAAAAAGTATACAAAATCATTCTCAGAGGAAGTCACATTACCTTCAAATCTCTGTATACTATATTGTTTTCATGCAGGTAACCTAATGCGGAAATTATCTCTGCACCATAGAAACGTGTTCTGTCTTCAGTGAATACTCGCTCCCTCGATAAATGGAAAAACAGTTCTCCACCATTCACATATTCCATAACAAAACATAGTCGATCTGCTGTTTGGAATGAATATTTTAATTGCTGGAAAGAAATAAAAAGAGAGAAAGAGAGTGGGTGAGTGACGAAAGGAGAATAGATAATGACATTTTATGTTGTGTGTTTGTGTGCATATATTTGCATCATGTCAAACAGAAGAGGCAGAACAGTAGCCATATCCTCCCCAAGCTGGTGCAGTTCATGTTCAACTTACATATGTGAGTAAATGTTTGAGGGAGTAATGTGGAGCAGAAGGGTAGGGGAGCTTGCAGAGAGTGGAATCCTAAGGGAAGCTGGATTGGTATGCTCAGTATGTTTGGGAGATGAGATAGAGAAAGAATGATAGGAGGAGAGGAGGCAAATGGAATGAGTTGACCTGGCTGGAGGTGATATGCAGCTAGTCAATTCAGAAGGGCAGATGTCATTGTAGTAGTGGCTGATTAGGAAGAAGTGGCACTCCGTCGCTTACGACAACGAGGGTTCCAGTTGATCTGATCAACGGAACAGCCAGCTCGTGAAATTAACGTGCAAGTGGCTGAGCACTCCACAGACACGTGTACCCTTAACGTAGTTCTCGGGGATATTCAGCGTGACACAGTGTGACAAGGCTGACCCTTTGAATTACAGGCACAACAGAAACAGGAAGTAAGAGTGAGAGAAAGTTGTGGTGAAAGAGTACAGCAGGGTTCGCCACCATCCCCTGCCGGAGCCTCATGGAGCTTTAGGTGTTTTTGCTCAATAAACACTCACAACGCCCGATCTGGGAATCGAAACCGTGATCCTATGACCGCGAGTCCGCTATCCTAACCACTGGGCCATTGCGCCTCCACTTAGGAAGAAGAGAGACAGATAAATAGATAGGCGCCTGGCCTCCTATCGGATATGATCTAGGATGTTTCTGGGTGTAGAACAAGCATGGTTTCAGATACATGACCAGTACATCTATGTGAGTTTTACTTGTTTGTGTATACATTTTTGTGCATTTCTGAGTATGAATGGTGAAGGTGCGTGGCTTAGTGATTCAACTTACTATCATAAAGTCATGAGTTTCATTCCTGGCAGTGTATTACGTCCTTGAGCAAGACACTTTATTTCATGTTGCTTCAGTCCACTCAGCTGGCAAAAATGAGTTAGTACTTGCATTTCAAGAGGACAGCGTTGTCACACTCTGTGCCACACTGTAGCATACTCAGCTATTTGAACATTAAATTTTACAAGCAGGTTGTTCCCTTGATCAGATCAATTGGAAACCTTGTCATTATAACTGTTGGAGTGCCAGCTGAGTCTGAATGGACATACATCTGTGTATGTATGAAAGTGTGTACGAATTATGAATATGTATGTGCACAAGTACTTGCAAGTGTGTGTGTGTGTGTGCAAATTTCAGCTCAAATAAAGACAAATACAAGCTTACTGTTAAAAATGGATGCCTGGTATTTTGTAAAACTCGGTTTTCTGTCAAAGTATGAGCAATTTCATCCTGGATGGGAAAAAAAGCACATCATTAGAAACAAATATAAAAAACAACAATACATATAAATAATTACATATTTGCACATTATCAGTCATTGTTGATTGTTTTAATAACTAAATCACGCCCCCTGTCCTATAGATAATCACTCAACCATGAAAAGGGTGTGGAGACTATTGATAATCAAACAAGTTAAATTACCTTAACTTGCTTAAGAACATATTAATTAAAATGAAAATCATAATGGTAGTTGCTTATTTTGCCATGTGAAGCAAGGAATTCTAGAAGAAACAGGATAGTTGACAAGACTGACCCCAAATGCTTGCTTATTTATTTTACTGATGCAGAAGGATAAAAGACAAAAGTTGACAGATGGGATCTGAATGAAAAGCAACATTATCAAATACCACAATCCATTTTATGTTCAGCTACTTGAATAATAAATGTTCATTTTTACATCCGTTTTCCATACTAGCATGTATAGGTGAATAAACAATTGAGGCATTGTTTTATAACCAGATGCCTTTCCAGTAACTAACCCATACCTGATTTTTCAAGTAAGGGACATTGTATTCTGCAGGTCTTTGAAGGGTCAAAACAATAGCAATGTTATCACTCATGGCCGACCAAATGTTTGGAGAAACACAAATGTAAACACGCATATGTATACGATGGGCTTCTTTCAGCTTTTTCCTACTAAGTCCACTCAGAGGGTTTTTGGTCAGCCTAAGGCACTGCACAGTAGGACTGAACCCAAGACCATATTGTCTTTTAACCACACAGACATGCCTACAAATAATAATTTTTTCAAATTTTGGCATAGGCCAGAAATTTTAGTGGCAAGAGATTAGTTGATTACATCAAACCCAGTGCTTGACAGGTATTATTTTATCAACCCTGAAAGGAAGGTGAAATTGACCTCAGCAGGATTTGAACTTAAAACATAAAGAGCCAGAAGAAATACCATTAAGTAACTTTTCCGATGATCTAATGATTCTGCCTACTCTAATAATCGTAACGGTAATTCTTTCTACTATAGGCACAAGGCACAAAATTTAGCAGGAGCCAGTTGAGTACATCAACCTCAGTGCCTGACTAGTACTTATTTTATCAACCCCCACAAAAGGATGAAAAGTTGGCCTTGGTAGTATTTGAACTCAGAATGTAAAACCTAGATAAATGCTGTGAAGCATTTTGCCTGGCGTGCTAATGATTCTGCCAGCTTGCCAGAATAATAAATAATAATAACAATAATAATAATAATAATAATAATAATAATAATAATGGTTTCAAATTTTGACACAAGACCACCAATTTCGGAGGAGGGGGTAAGTCGACTACACCAACCCCAGTTCTCAACTGGTACTTATTTTACTGACCCCGAACAAATGAAAAGCAAAGTTCACCTCAGTGGGATTTGAACTCAAAATGTAGCAATGGATGAAATGCCACTAAGCATTTTGCCTAGCACACTAGCAATTCTACCGGCTTGCCGCTTTAATAATAATAATAATCCTTTCTACTATAGGCACAAGGCCTGTTTCACTGGTACTTAATTTATTAGCCCTGAAAGGATGAAAGGCAAAGTTGACCTCAGCGGAATTTGAACTCAGAATGTAGCGATGGGTGAAATACTGCTAAGCATTTTGTCCAGTGTGCTAACGATTCTGCCAGCTCACTGCCTTAATAATGATAATAGTAATAGTTACTTTATTAACCACAAAAGTTTTACACTGAGACAAACAAAGGATAACACAGGACAAAACATTGAGTAGGTGTGTATGAGTGTGCATTGGTGTGATGGTTTTGCACATAAGCAGGTTTAACAAAAAAATTTTTTTAAATAATTCTTTTACCTTGGCAACAATTACAGCCTTTTTCAAAATTTTTATAGCATAAAGGTCGCTGGTAGTTTTCTCTCGGCACAAGATAACTTTACCAAATGTTCCTTTGCCTAATACCTTCAGGAACTCAAAGTCGTCTAGTGACTAAAAAGATAAAAAAAAGCTTGAGAATAAACACACATACACACACACACACACACACACACACACACACACATATATAATAAATATGTAATATGAATGCATTTCTTTTTGTTGTGTAACTATAGATCAGTCAAGACCAAACAGATCTAATAATCAAAGACACTCCAACCGTGACCACCTAAACTTTACTGTCAAGCAGTATAGTAGATTAGCCAATACATCCTTGGTAGAGTGTGATGAAGGAAATTTGGTTGCTATTTCTAGCAGGCCAAATGACCATGTAGAGCTATGGTTCTCAACCAGGGTTCATATCAGATTTTGTTGTTAAAAGTTGTGTAATAAATTGGTTATACTTCTACAATGAACAAAATATTAAAATTTTTTTTAAATATAATTTTCCTAATAATATTCAATTCTAAAAATATATAATAGGATTTTAAAACATCAAATTACTAGGAGGGGCCATCCATGAAAATAGGAACCAAAGGGATCCATAGGTAGAAAAATGGTTGAGAAACAGAGGTAGAGGATCCGTCATTAGCGTGTGTGTATGTATGTACACACATACACAACTGTGTGTGTACATACACACACATGCAAACATACCAACCAACAAAGGAGTGGCTGTATGCTTTTTTTTTTCTTGGAATAGCAACAAATTACATACTTCCTAAATTTCATAGAGCTACACAACAAAAAACACATACATATATACACAACAATATTTACATAATGAAACATATAATATGTCAAGGTTTCAAGTGTTTATTAATACAGTTCTGATAAAGAACATTAAAATAGAATATCATAATACACACAAACTATAACATCAAAACAACAGCAACGAAATAATAATACTAAAGAAAATTGAGAATGTCTATTGGTTACACATATACACCACCACCTTCTGTTTAAAAAGAGGAGGTTAAAGTTGATTATAATAGTATAGTACAGCATAGTAGTATCCCATAATGGTTACATACTACCCTCTATCTCTCTCTATATGTGCATGTGTACATATGTTTATATATATATATGAACATACACTATATGTACATGAGATTCTAGCATACTGCAATTCAATGGCTTGCACCATGCAACTAACAAGGCATTGTGTCCATTGCCGAAAGTATTTGATTCTCACTGTCCCAGTCTGTAAAGATGCAAAGCAGTACTATGGCAGGGTGCATGCAGCCTATAAGACCTACATTACAAAACCATCAGTGTATCTGCTGTTGAACTCTACTTTACATAGTTTGATACACTGGATTATATTTAACCATTCTGGTACATTTTTGATGAAAAACACTGCATTTGTTCTAATTAGTCTTGAAAATAATGAAAAAATTTAGTAAAATAACTTTGTCGTTATTAAGCTGGTGTTTGGAACATAAACTGACATGAAATTTCGATGGAAGATTTTAATTTAGATCACTTTAAACAGGAAGTTTGTATCATAAAACCAGGCATGGTCTCGGGCAGGTTGGTATCAAAAGAGTGAAATTAAGTGGACACAAGCATTATGTAGTTCCAGCATTGTGATTTAAAAAATATATATGCAAAGGAAATAGGGCAGTGCATATAACCTTTTGTAAGGCCTCCTTTATGTGTGGAGGAAAGGCAAGTACAAAAACAAATGACTTGCTAAAGACATCCAAGGTTTCAGTAAGTGGTCTTAATGCACGTGACAGATAAAGTCGGCCAACTCAGATCAGATACAGTATACCTGATGGGCTTCCACATAGTTTCTGTTGGCCTGGTTTCACTCATCTGAGTCAATTCAAGGCTATCATAGAAGATACTTACCCAAAATTCCATGCAGTAAAATCAAATCTGGAATTGCATGATTGCAATACTGCCATGTCTGGATCCATACAAATTTACAGGCTTCTATAAATCTGATAGCCAGTCTAATGTGATCAATCATTAACAAGTACACAATCTTAATTGATCAGTAGAGAATAAAGCAACCGAATCAGGTATAGGGGACAATATTTTCATTTCCAGGAAACAGTATTAAAATCAACCAAGTAAGGAAAAGCAACTTGGTTAAACAAAAGGATAAGTTAGATAGTAAGGAAGAAAGGAGAAAGATTAGGAAAAATAAAATGAAGGACTGATACAGAAATAACACTTTATATGTAAGGCTTGTTTTACAATTTCAGTCAAATTTTGAATTTGAAACGTTATACTTTATCTGTCACCCACATTAACACTCGACACTTTGGGTGCTTTAGTGGAGCCTACTCTGTTGCAAACACACACACACACACACACACACACATAGTATAACCAGTTCACAGAAATATGACTAGCCATCTAGAATCAAAAACTCAGTGTGATGTGTCAGTATATTTTATCAAACACAATGAATCCAACAAAATATTATATCTGTCCCTGATTTCTGTTTGGGTAAAACAGGATATGCATTCCACTGGACACTTGTTTTTGATAAAACACACACACACACACACACACAAAATTCTAAAAATGACTCAAGGGCTGTTTCGTGCATGCCACACATACTGTTTTTATAGTAATGGTTTTTCTTCCCAAATTAGCATGGGCTAGGTAGATTATTTTTAAATCTAAGTTTTTTTTCTCACAATTCTATGCTTTGTCTTCATGTTAATCACACAAGTGGTATAGTAAAAGTGGAACCGGTCATCAGCTGGATACATAGAGACAAGCAGATTTATAAGTTTAAAAAAAAAACAGCTATCAAGTTTTAAGGTTTGAACACAAGACCAGATAGCCTATAATCCAATTTCTTACCTATTGTACACTTTTTATTTGTTTATACATTCTCCTGCCTCTCACCTTTTTCAATAATAGTAGTCAAGTAATCAAATGGCCTAGTGGAAACATGTATAGATTATTTGAATAATCTTATTTTACAGATAAATGCCTTGCCTTTTGCTTCCTGCAGTGGATGTGACTAAAAAACGATGATATATTATTATTCTGTTACCAGAACCAGCCACTGGACTATTGCCATGTCAGGCACCACCATCACTAATTATTCACTTAAAAAAACATAACAAACCTTCTTTTGATATTTTTATTTGAAATAAGATGGTGAGCTGGCAGAATCGGAAGCAAGCAGGGTAAAATGCTTAGTGGCATTATATCTGTTTTTATGCTCTGAGTTCAAATTTCACCGAGGTCAACTTTACCTTTCATCCTTACAGAGTTGATAAAATAAGTACCAATTGAGTACTGGGGTTGACATAATCGACTCACCCCTACCCTGAAGTTGCTAGTCTTGTGCCAAAATTTGAAACCAATATTTTTATTTGAATTAAGCAAAATTAAAGGTGTATTCTGCATCAGGAAAGTTTGAACTCAGAGCAGTTAGATCAGTTGTAGTTTGGTGATAAGCACTTTTTTGGTCAATTCTTAAATTTTATCTTTTCACAAAGGAGTAGCTTTAATTTTCTCCTTAGTAAGCAGTAAATTAAATTAGTTAATAATCTGCTCTCTCTAAGTTTGCAAATTAGCTGTATAAAGAGCAACAATAATATTAATAACACAAACTTAAACACTGAACTATATTACATATAAAACTACTGCTGACACTTGCAAGCGAATATGACTGTGTCATGTATCATGCTTTTGCTTAGTGTTTTAAGTGCCTGTGTCGTCACGAGCAGACACAGTCACACTCAAGGCTCTCCCAACTTTGACCCAGCAGAATATCCAAGATGTGACAGCTGTGTGGAGGAGGAGGAGGAGGAGGAGAGAGAGAGAGAGAGAGAGAGAGAGAGAGGAGTGGGGGGCTGCACAAGGCTGGAACTCCTTTTCAGTTGAGTAGTCTGGAGCAAACATAAACACTGAAACACACACGTGCACATACACACACATGCATGCGCACGCAGACGCACACACATGTACACACAAAGTCTATAGGTTATTGAAACGCACTTTCAGGTTCTTTACTTAATACAACCATCTTGAATTGTTGTCATTTACATATCACTGATTTATGTGTCTACCGATATTGATATGTGTGTGTATTCAGCATAAGTAGGATTCATAGCAGCAGTATTACACACACACACACACACACACAAATAAAAGCATACAAATGCACACCTACAAATGAAAACAAAATTAGTTGACAAAACATTCTGGTGACAAAGTGAGTGAGTGAGTGTGTGTGTGTGTAGAAAATCAGGAAACTGTTCTGCTATTACTGCCGCCACCTGACACAGTAATTACAGCTTGTAGCTCCACCCTCCACATCATTACCCACTTCATCTCCACTTGCTCGTTGTATCATATTGTCACTTGACTTACTGCAACATTAACTACGAGTTTCATACACACACACACACACACACACACACAACCAAACCAACTACTGCCACATTTGCAAAGCAGACGGATTAATACTTGAGGAGGTGGAATATTGTAATTGGTGGAAACACATGGGGCAGATAAGTTCCAGTAAGTGAGAGAGAACTTGAACATTTTGCTTTATGAGGAAAAAGGGCTAAGGAGAGAAACACACACACAATGAAGTGGTTGAGAAAATGGATTTTGTTTATTTTTGTGTTTGCATGCATGTTTATTGTTTATTTAATCTAAGTTCCACCTCACTGAACAGATCTATTTGACCAAAGATATCTTAGTTCAATGTGTCTTTTTGATTTGAGGAGGATTAGCTACTACATATAGCAAGTCAAGCAACCATACAGTGACTCTTTCGTTAGTCTGTGTTTGAAGTGAATGACTGTAAGGTGATGTAGTGGCAGTCATGGTCAAAGATCAGAGTCTCTGACAGGACTAAATACAATGCAGTTTTAATTCCTCATTCACAATTTCATTTTCAAATTCTGTATCAGTTAACTTAGAAATTTTTTAAAATGCTGGTCAACAAAGGATCTTATAGGAAAGAGTGCAGATGGCTGTGACAATTAGGTACTAGGCAACCAATGAAAAGTTTGCTGGTTTATGCCCTGTCATTGTATGAAGAAATCTCATTGCACTGAAATACCACACCCACGCATGCTAGTTATTGCACAGATCACAGCTAGTTGGCTTTCATTTATACTTGCCACCCTGTTTTGTTAAATTTGAAGGTGGGTACTGTGTAAACTTGATGAGTGATTCATCAATTTGTGGCGCTGAGTTTAATTCTTTCTACAGGAAAAATTATCAACAGATAAGCTTCTCAAGAGAGAAAGGTTGGTCACAGCTGTATCAAATATTCCTTATAAAATTGGTCTTATGCATAAAAAAGAAATCAATGATTGGAGGATAAGAGAGAGAGAAGTGGGAGAGGGGAAACATATATCTCTTGCATGGCCCATACAAGAAGTGGTTGCAGTTGTGTTGCAAAAGAAAGCAGAAGGAAAAAAGAACATGACAGGAAAACAAGTTAATAGACAGTTATGAATGAAAAGAGAGTTAACAAGTTATGAATGAAAAATTTTTGTGGTAGAATAGAAATGTCTGTTTCCGTTGAATGAAAAATGTTCTTGTAACACCTGTAATAGTATTCCAGTTTCCACTAAAAGCATTGTATTTGTGTGATGTGTTAAGGGGCAAGTCAGCCATGACACAGACCAACTCACTTGTTAGTTCTCAATCTAGTGTAACCAGTGAATGCTCAACTTTCAGACATAGGGTGAGGGGCAAGTTATATAGCTTCCACTGCAATTGAAACCAGAATGTAGAGTCAGCTGGTGTAGGCAATACTACTTTATCACAAATCTGCAAGTCTTGCAACACACAGTTCCATCAACATATGTGAAACTATATATAGATAGTAGAAGTATATATATAAATCAAGCTATCCTATGGTTGGTTGCAGAGCTTGAAAGCTGAAATATTTTGAGTTTGCATCACTATAGAGATTAAATAGAAAATTACAAAGAAACAAGTACAAGAAAACTTATTCTTCATTTACCATTCTACAATCCTCATCGTCATCACCACCACAACAACAACCAACCTAACCTCACCACTGCTGCTGCTACCATCCCCTACCCCACCTCCCATGCTGGTGCGAGGAAATTCTAAGAAAAGCTGACTATCATATAAGAATAATAAATATAAAATATATAGACCCAGAAACACACTAATAAATATACATGTGTATACACACACACAATGTGAAATAAACCCATAACCATAAATAAATAAAAAAACCCACACACAAACATTAAAAAAGAGCATTCATTTTTCCCTAAAATATTCTTTAAGAAAAAAAATACATCATACATACCCTTGAAACACATAGCACAACACACACACACACACACACAGATAACATGAAAGTGTTGATACACCAAAGTGGTGAGGAGAAAATAATATTGACATTGTCTTTAGAAAAACAGGAAGTTACTCAGCCCAAACATGCATGTAGTTATCAATATAGACATTTGGCACGATTCCCTTGAGTGAGATACAATTCCAAAAACAAATAGTTTTTTCGCATTATTATCATAATATTAGAAATGATGAACCATCTCTTCTTTATCTTTTTACTAATTTTAATAACACATCCAAGTGTTGAGCTATCAGATTATTATTATTATTGTTATGTATAACAGATGGTGGAGGGGAACATCAGAGAAATCCAACACTTTTGGAGAATGAAAGCAATTTATGCATGTGTGTGTCTGCATGCGTGCGAGTCCATGGAGTTGCATAAATAATGAGGTGTGGCACACATACAAACAAAATTATATCTTTTATCTTACTTGTTTCAGTCATTAGACTGTGGCCATGCTGGGGCACTACCTTGAAGAATTCTTAGTTACATGAATGAATGCCAGTACTTTTTTTTCAATCCTGGTACTTATGCCATCGGTCTCTATTGCCAAACCGTTAAGTTACAAAGATGTAAACACACCAACACTGGTAAAATGGTAGTGGGGGACAAACATAGATACACACACACACACACACACAGATATATGACATGTGTCTTTCAGTTTCCTTCTGCCAAATCCACTCTGAAGGCTTTGGTTGGCCAGTGGCTACAGTAGAAGATATTTGCCCAAGGTGCCATGCAGTGAGATTGAACCCAGAACCATGATGTTGGAAAGCAACTTTCTTACCACACAGCCATGTCTACACCTGTGTGTGTGTGTGTGTATACATAATATATCATCACCATTTTAACATCTGCTTTCCATGCTGACATGGGTTAGATGATTTAACTGAAACTGGTAAGCTGAAGGACTGCGTCATGTTCCAATCTGATTTGGCATGGTTTCTATGGCTGGATGCCCTACATAATGCCAACCACTCCAAGAGTTTAATGGGTGCTTTTTACATTCTACCGGCATGGGTGCCAGTTACGTGACACCAGCATCAGCTACGACTACAATTTCATTTGGCTTCACAGGTCTTCTCAAGCATGGCATATCACCAAAGGTCTCAGTCACTTGCCATTGTCTCCATGAGGCCCAATGTTCGAAGATCATGCTTCACCACCTTGTCCCATGTCTTCCTGGGTCTACCCCTTGCATAGGTTCCCTCCACAGTTAGATATCAGCACCTCTTTACACGGTTGTCCTTGTCCATCTCATCAATTTTATTTGATGTCCACTTTTCCATGCTAGCATGAATCAAAGGAAATTTGTGGAAGCAGATTTTCTATCGCCAGATGCCCTTGTTGCCACCAACCCTAATCTGTTTCCCTTAGTCCTTCCAACATGAACAGAACAATGGCCAGAAAGAATTTCTTAGAAGACCGCAAATGAAAAACACTGCTTCTATAATGGTGATTTTTATTGAAAAATAGTGTATTAACATGAGACATGAGCACACACACACACACATGATGAGCTTCTTTCAGTTTCCATCTACAAGTCCACTTGCAAGACTGGCTGCCTAAAGTTATAGCAAAAGACACACAAGGTGCTAAGCAGTGAGATTGTTGCTGCAAAGCCAATTTCATGACTACACAGTTATGCCTATGGCTGTACCTAGGTGTGTGATCATCCACATCATTGCTTTAACATCTACTCCTTCCATGCTTGCTTGTGTCAGATGAGACTACACTGAGGTAGAGTATTCCATGGCTGGTTGCCCTTCCTGACATCAATCATCATCTGTTTCCAAGTAAGATAAGCTGGACATGCTATTGCGATGGACTGCAAGCAAATGACACTGCCTGTATAAACAGTGACACTTTCTGTTTCCAATCACCACACATGTAAAGGTAAGGGAAAATAACATGAATTCCCTCTCACACGCATGTACGTATATCTATATACAACAGATTTCTTCTGTTTCCAACATCAACTTCATTCGCAAGGTGCAGGTGTTGTTGGCTATGATAGAAGTCAATCATCCACACAGCCAGGCCTGTACCTAATGTGTGCCTAAATGCATGTATGTTAGTATATAACAAAGTATGTAAGTGTGCATACTGGATTTGACTTAGAGTATATATATATATATATATATATATATATATATATATATATAAATGATAAATATATACATAATTTATTGATTAAGTATACATATAATCTATCACATATATATCACAGAACACATTCCATTTTTCATTACATTCATTGACTTTACAAAATCTCTCAACAGGGTGAGATGAAAGGGCTTATAAACCCTGCTCAAAACATACAGATGCCCAGATAAACTTGTGGAGATTGTCAAGCAATGTTGCAATGATATGTCAGCCATTATCTCTTGAAAACAGCAGCTCAGGCCCTTTACCAGTTACCATGAAATAAAACAAAGCTCTGCATTCACTCCAATGCTATTTGCATTATTTCCAGGTACTGTGCTTAAAAAGCTAGCAAGTGATCACAGAGGTGGCGTGTATATCTACACAAGAGTTGATGCTGGATTGTTGAACAATATCAAGACTAATATACATTGGAAGTGATGTGAAGTGTGTATTTGCAAACTTCTTTTCACCAATGACTTAGCCCTGGTAGCTTATTCCATAAAAGATATCTAGAAAATTATATGCTCTTTTCAATGTGTGGCATCATCTTTCACCCAGTCAATAAATGTGATAAAGCCTGATATCTTGCACCCACCTAAACCTGGAGTGTTGGCACACAAAATCCTGACCATTACAATTACAAATAAGCATCTAAGCAAGAAAATGCTTGCATATTTAGACAGTACAATTACTTACAACAGCCTGGATGTGAAGGTGGATCATAGAATATTGTCAACTACAATTGCGTTCATGAAATTTGAAGATCAATCATGAAAATAACATGGCATAAAACTGTCATCAAAATGAAAAGTCTACCAAGCAGTTGTACTATCCTGACTGTTGTATTCTACTGAGACCTACACATTGTATCACTAGCATGTAAAAATGAGCTGTCAGTTATGTCAACCACAATCTATAATGAACATTCCCTGACGAGACCACATCATTGATCAAGAGGTCCTACAACAAGCCAAAAATATACCTGAAGTCAAGTCTATTCTGATGGAATAGCAGTTGTGCTGATGGGACATTTGATCCATATCAAAGACACCAGGATCTCTAAAGCTGTGTTTCACAGTGAATTGAAAATGTGGAAACCATCAAAGAAAGTGTCCAAAACTCTGTTTAAGGATGTTATAGGTACAATCCACCTGATAACCTTCTGCACAGTTTCCATCTATCCAATTTCACTCACAAGTCTTCAGTCTACCCAGAGCTGTGGTAGATAACACTTACCCAAGCTATTCTGCAATAGGGTCATTTTAAACAAATTTTCTTGTTTTATAAACATCTTAATTACTTCCCTTGGAAATTTTTTCGTCTCTAATGAAAAGCAATAATCTACGAATTATTTCCCTTGATTCACTCTTCAAATGCTGCTTTAAAATGATTTTAAAATTTCACAATTTCGACTCCTACGAACATGTTTTTTTCTGAAAATTTGTTTGTGATACACATTCATCCTCGGACAAGAAACTTGAGATTTTAGAATTTTAGAGAAAAGTAAATAGATACAGTACTGTTCATGCTGTTTGAAGAGCATTTTAGCGACCTAAACCCACAGAAATGGTTTTAAGTAAGTATCAAAATGTGTTGTTGATTCTGCTTGAAAACTAGGGTTGCAACCAATGCACTACAATGCCTTCCAGTAATGTCAGAAGAAAAACTTTTCATTATTTATTTTACAATACATAAGCTGTTCAAAAAAGGGTGCTGTTGATAGTCAGGTTAATTGACTGTCTAACAAAACAGCCAAAGTATTAAGCATTTGCATCCTATTATTGGAACAGTGCTTATGTTTATGGCTTAAAATATTACTTTAATTCTTGTTTTCTCATTTCAGTCAAGTGAAGATAGATACCATGCACTAAGCACAATGGAGAAAGGTGAGGCCTTGTTGTTTCTTTGATAAAACTATTATTCTACAGACCTCAAAAACAAACGAAGATTTGGTTTCTAATCTCCGTCATGCCAAGGAAACAGAGCTTAGACACTACACTAGCAGCCACAAGTATAGATCGCTATTATAAACAATGTGTTTTGTTAGTTTCCAGTATTGTTCTCAAAATCTTCTGAATAGACCTAGATGATGATGTTAATAGGAAACCACTACTTTGAAAATCCAGCAGTTGCTTCATTGTCAGTATCCTTGAGTGTCCTGCACAAACTTGGTGGTAATTAGGACAGATTACAAAGAGAAACAACACATTAGAAGTATAATGCTTGTTTGTTTGTATAACTTGCAAAACTCAGGCATTGAAGTCAGATGCAGCAACAGTTTGTGGACAAAACTAGTCAAATTGATGGGAACCAAAGGAATGACCCCTATCTGCTCCTCATTCTAAAGGGGAACTGAAATATATAAATAGAGACCACACAAAACAAAACAAAATAGCTAAAATTGAAAAAAAAAAAAAAAAAGAAACATGAAATCAATAGTTTCTGAAACTGAAAACACTTGTCAAAGTATACAAACTAAAACAACAAAAAAATATAACTTCAAAGTCTCAAAATTAATTTAATGGACAAGTGAAATAAAAAATTCAATTTACTATTAAATCTTCATTGATAGATTTGTTTATATATATATATGTCTGAGGTTACAAATATACAATAAGAGTTGTATAGTAGAGTAGTCTAGCAATACATACCCTGAAAAAATGATAAACATTCTGAAACCAATATTATGCCTTACTCTTGAAGAACTCCATGAAATATTTCTTACGAATTTACTTTAAAAAAAGTGATGGCCTCTCAAAAGGCAAATCAGTTACATTTTCAGTGACAGACAGTTATGTTTCTTAATTAAGAAGTCTCACTACAAAAAACTAATGAGATTAGCTTTTTGATTCACAACTATTAAAAATGCTTAATTGCATCTATAATGAACTTTTTTTTTGAAGAATTCTTAGATGAGTATAGCCAAATGTGGTTTTCAGAATATTTATTTCAATAATCATGTATTTTGGGTATAAATGAATTTATGACTTCTTTTGTTTGTATAATTGCAACATCAACCATTACTATTTGTAGAGAAAGTGGTAAAAGCTAAGTAAAAACAAAGGCACTGGCTCAAGTGCTGCTATTATGAAAATCTTAACTTATATATGGCTTTTGCTCACCTAATTTCATCACCAACACTGCTATACTACTGAAAACTGGTTTCTGAAATTTGCTTGTGTAATACACTCAAACAATAATATCTACTAACTTCCTTCAAGCTATATATGCATTGCAGTTTAAGCCTTATAGTATAATATATATATAACAATTGAGGGTTTTCTTCTCTGCCAGAACATACTTATACTTACATGTGTTAACTTTCACTAAGAAATTGGTTAGACTAGCTCCAACTAGTGATTCCAGAATATGAGGATGAGATTGTAAGAGAAAAACTAATCCCAACTTACTTAGAGCCACAGCCACTTGAAGTAAACAAGTTGCTGAACCTTCCTGCTGAAAGCAAGTTATTTATATGTATCTAAGTATTACAACCTATCTATATGTATTCCATCATTAGCACTACATTACACTTAGCAAAAGACCTATAACATTCAAAGACAATTGACCAAACAGTAAAAACAAATTGGTACCACAGGGTAGTGCAACTCACTCCTATATGCAGTTGTGAGGAAAAGAGGAGCAAGATGTTTTTTATGAGTGCTTTGTTTACTTGCAGTATTAATCTGAAATCTTTCCATAGTTGCTGGAAAGCATTCCAGTAAATCACTTTTAACAAAGAAAAAAAAAAAAAAAACCTTCAATGGTGCCTCAATAAATAACAGAATCCCTCTCTCCCATTATTTGTAAATATTTTTTCCATCTGAGTTCTGTGATTAGTGTTAGAAAAGATATACAAACAATTAACAAAACAAAAATAGAAAAAACATTATAAAAAAGCAAAAATTATTAAAACAGCAAAACAGTAAACACCTGCTCCAACAATTCGTGCAAATGCCTGAATTTGCAGAACCATTCACCCACTAGTGACGAGAAGAATCAATGTAAACAAAACTGTTATGACATAAAAACCATGTAAGTAAGATAAACATGGATTATTATTATTGAACATATAAAAAGTATTTTTAATTTGTTAGAATAGAAAATAGGGGTAGTGAAACAAATATAAAAACACCAAGTTAATTAAAAAGAATATTAATTAGAAACAAAGGTTATTTCTATTAAACTATAGAAGGTTAGTAGAAAAGAAAATTATTTCTGTATTGTTTTTGGAGGTGAGTATGGGGGGGGGGGGAGGTTTCTAATTAAATTTGTATTCACAATACATTTTTTTTTTAATCCAAATTTTTATTTTCTATTGAAACAAACTGTTTGTATTTTCAAAATTTGTAAAAATGCATTTCCAGTTGAATTAAAAAAAAAAAACTGCCTATAGTTTTTGACTTAACCCTTATTGTTGTCTCTATATATCATACATGCATACATTTGCCTGAATCCAGACACACACTTAACACATAACATATATACATGTAAACATTTTGTTTTTGTATCATGTTATTTTATGCTGTTGCATTGTTGGGCATAGCTGGTTCCACAAGGTACTTTTTGCTCAATACACCTGATCACCAATACAAACACACATATATACAAATCCATACCTTTCTATCTTATATCTATCTATCTTTGTGTTTGCTACCTTGGACTCCTCTGTTTAGTGGGTTAATTCACTACTCAGGAAGAGTTATTCTAAGAGCGCGTTCTGCCTCATCTTCGAAACGCCTAGTTTAGAATAGAGGCAGCGGATGAAGGAAAAATTCCATAGGTGGCTTGTCTGTTTTCCTGTGTGTTCGTTCTGTTGTCTGTAAACAAAGTCCGTTTTGTTTTTATGTCCCCGTTCATTTTTCTAACGTCCTGTACCTGGATATGCATCTATATATACATGTAGATGTAGGTATGTACATATATGTATGTATACATGCATATGCTCATATATCATTTGTATTATATATATATATATATATATATATATATATATATATATATATATGCAGGTATGCATACATGATGGGCTTTCACACAATTCCTGACGACTAAATCGTCGTCATCGTTTAACGTCCGCTTTCCATGCTAGCATGGGTTGGACGATTTGACTGAGGACTGGTGAAACCAGATGGCTACACCAGGCTCCAATCTGATTTGGCAGAGTTTCTACAGCTGGATGCCTTTCCTAATGTTGATACAAATGCATTGGTCTACAAGATTAGAAACTTCCCCCAAGTTACTGCATAGTGTGATGGCAGTTATGACCATATGTGTGTGTGTGTGTGTGTGTGTATACATACACTGGCACACGTGCACACACACACACACATACACTAGAACAGTGGTTCTCAACTGGGGTCCATATGATCCATGGAGGTCCATATAAAATTGGAGGGAGGTCCAACAAGCAAACTAGAAAATAAGGGATCCAGAGTAGTATATTAGGGATCTGTGAAAATTTTTTACTTTAGATGTATTTATTGCAAAAAAACCCAGCTTGGCTTCTTTCTTTAATGCTTTACGAAAAACAAAAGAGGAATTTTGAGAGAAGTATCTATAAAATTAGTTTTTAAACTTCGAGTAGCAATAGGGGTTCATCTGAATAAAATAGTAATCAAAGAGGTCCATAAGTAAAAAAAAACAGTTGAAAACCACTGCACTAGAACATCACTTGGTATATAATGGGTAATTTAGAAAATGTACTTTTGCCAACATAGATAGCATCAGAAGATACAACACACATACAATAATCATAATTTAATTTTCATCAAATTTTTTTGGTGCTAATACAAAAAGATGAAATGAATGCTAATTTTCAAAAAGGTATTGCCTTAAAATAAAATTTAATAAACAAATTTCTTATTTATGTAACTTTTCCCATGACTACTTTGTCATTTACTCCCTCTACTCCATCTCCTGCCACCAAGCCTTGTATGTGCACTCATCTTGCACCTCTTACTTTAAACACTCTTCTCTCTCTTCATGATGTATAGCGTGACTGGAATATCAACCAACCAACCAACATTTATATCAGCTACTATATATACATACACACACACACATATATATATACAAACATGTATGCACACACACACATACACATACACACAGAGTGAGAGAGAGGGGGGGGGAGAAGGAGTGCAGTGTGAACTGGTGGATGAGTAATGTTAAACTGAGTACAAGTGAGCGGAGGAAGTGAGTAAAACATTAGTCAAAAGGTAGACTTATGTAAGAGATGACTGCACTACAGTTAGATCATATAATGTAAATAGAGAAATATGGCATAAGCTTGAGCGAAAAAGGGTACCTAGTAGTCAAAGATACCCACATTAATAGAAAAACAGATCAAAGAACACTCAAGATGGAAGATGTTAGGGCAGGTTTTTGAAATCAACAAAACGATATGCTGATATAAGAGCTGAAGACACATGGAGAAAAAACTATTGTAAGACGAGTTAAGCCAGTAGCAATATTGAAAGAACTGATGAAAGATACTGCTGCTGCTGATGATGATATTAAAGAAATCCTTAGTTAATTATATTTAGATAGAGTAGACACCCAACATGCCTGCCTGTCTTGAGTCACCACTGACTACTCCTACTCTCCTCTGTCTCCTACATTTCCATCTGAACTTTAGAGCAAGGATGAATGTAAACAGAGGTACTTTGGTAATACTAATAACTCATTTAACCACAAACTCTTGTCAAAGCATTAACTGTATAACATTCACAACTGGTTACTGTACTACATATAACAATGTAACTGTTGTCAATGAGTTTGTCTTTCAGACTCTCCTACTGCTGTTGCTGCTTGCATGGTTTGTAGTGTTTGCCTTTGCCATTACATATAAATATTCATACAGTCAAATTATGCTGTCATATGTTAACTCATTCATAACCACAGCTGTTGCTAGCAGAATATAACTGTGTTAAAAAACAATGCATGCACACACGCGCACGCACACACGCGCGCGCACACACAATAGGTGAGTATCATGTTTTTGTTAATTGTTTTCAGCGTCCATGCAGCTGCAAGCACATAGACGTCCTCTATGCACTCCTACTTTTGACCTAGCAGAACATCCAGGATGGGACAGCTGGAAGGAAAGACGGCTGTCTCCGCACTCAACTGGTACTCATTTTCACTTGAGTAGACTGGAACAACATTGAAACGAGGTGTCTTGCTCAAGAAACTTAATGCACTGCATAATCCAGGAATTGAACCCTCAACCTCATAATTGCAAGCCCAACACTCTAACCACTAGGCCACATGACTTCACTACATTTAACTATTTAGGCAAAAAAAAAATCCTATTACTTGTGTATTAAAAATAAGAACCAGAATTGATTGAGTCAACTTGGTTTTTGACATTAAGCCAAGTCAGTGGTTTATGTTACATCTTTTTCTCTCAAGCTTGCTCCACTGAACCATAAAAAGGTGTGACAAGATGGACAGTAATTGACAAGATGTGAGCAGCAGCAACAACAATCTGCTATAATAATACTCTTGTGTTTTTCTCTGTCACAACATATGAATGAGAAAGGAAAGAGTGATGACAAACTGATAGTGGGAGCGTTTCAACTCTGTGTGAGTATATGTAAAAGAGAGGCGTGTGTGTGTGTATGCAATGGAAGTGGGATGGTGAACATTCAACGCTGAAAAGAAAAATCAAACAGCGTTTCAACTCTAAAATACAATTAGCCGTGATTTTTGACGCCATGGGGTCAGCTGGTAACATTATAAAATTGACAAGTACTTTGTTAGATTGCAGTGCTGAATTGGTGTCCTTCTGTGAATTTAAACCACAATTAAAAAGGCCAAACGACACAAATCTTAATTTTAACAATTACTCCAGAGTCAATAAGAAATCAACAGGCGCAGGAGTGGCTGTGTGGTAAGTAGCTTGCTTACCAACCACATGGTTCCAGGTTCATTCCCACTGCGTAGCACCTTGGGTAAGTGTCTTCTACTATAGCCTCGGGCCGACCAAAGCCTTGTGAGTGGATTTGGTAGACGGAAACTGAAAGAGACCGATAGAATAAGTACTAGGCTTACAAAGAATAAGTCCTGGGGTCGATTTGCTCGACTAAAGGTGGTGCTCCAGCATGGCCGCAGTCAAATGACTGAAACAAGTAAAAGAGTATATAAACTAAGATGAAGTTGATGAAGGGCTCATGTCCTCTAAATAGTAGCCAACTAGACATCTGTTTAAAGTTCTACAGCAAAGATCTTTAAAAAAAAAAAAACCAAAAAACTGTAGCTTAACTACTTTAAGTTTATCTTAAGTTTCCTAATACAGGCTGTTATGTATAAATATTAATGAATATAATTAGTGTTTCTCATAGAGGGGTATCCAGCTATAGAAACCATGCCAAAACAAATGCTTGAGCAAGACATGGTCCTCCTATATACTGAGTCATGTTGAACTGTGCAACTCATGCTAGCATGGAAAGTGGATGTATGATGATGGTGCACACACACACACAAAATTATCACTAAGTGCGACTAGGGTATTAGAAACACCTACATTGCTAGAAATATGAGCTAAAATGCTCTACTGCTGTAGTCAACGCATATACTTCTGTACATATATTGTTGGCACTCCGTGGCTTACAACGTCGAGGGTTCCAGTTGATCCGATCAACAGAACAGCCAGCTCGTGAAATTAACGTGCAAGTGGCTGAGTACTTCACAGACACGTGTACCCTTAACGTAGTTCTCGGGGATATCCAGTGTGATACAGTGTGACAAAGCTGACCCTTTGAATTACAGGCACAACAGAAAGTAAGAGTGAGAGAAAGTTGTGGTGAAAGAGTACAGCAGGGTTCGCCACCATCCCCTGCCGTAGCCTCGTGGAGCTTTAGGTGTTTTTGTTCAATAAACACTCACAACGCCCGGTCTGGGAATCGAAACCGCAATCCTATGACCGCGAGTCCGCTGCCCTAACCACTGGGCCATTGCGCCTCCACTTGTACATATATACAGACAGGGAATATAATCATTTGAAAACAATGTTTGAAAATTCGTTATATTTAATTCAGTTTTGGGAATTTCCATTGCCTCATCAGTAAGGACTTGCTCTACTTCGGCAGATTTCAGACTTATTTCTCTGTGTTGCTGTACATTATAATTATATATATATATATATATATATATATATATATATATATATATCATTCACATTTATTTTTCTGTACTAGCATAGTCTAGATCATCATCATTATGAATGTCCCCTTTTCCATGCTTGCTTAGGTCAGATGGGTTTGTTGAGGTAGATTTACTATAGCTAGATGCCTTTCCAGTTGCCAACCCTCACCTGTTTCCAAGAATGGCTAGATGTGTTTCACAGGAGACTGGACACAAAAGAGCATTGTTATTATGATGGTGACACACATTCACAACCATCTTGTGACGTCAAGATGGGCATGGGTGTGCATGTGCGCGCGCGCACACACACATACACACACAACAAGCATCTTTCTACAAAATCCACTAACAAAACTTTGGTCGGCTCAGGGATAAAGTGGAAAACACTTGCTCAAAGTGCCACACAATGCATCGGAAACCACAAGGATGGGGAGCAAACTTCTTAACCACAAAACCATGCTTGTTCCTATTTCTTAAAATAAAAACATTCAAGCCTTTGACAGGGTCCCCCGATCCCTTATCTGGTGGTCAATGAGGAAACTTGGGATAGAAGAATGGTTAGTGAGAGCTGTGCGAGCCATGTACAGAGATGCTGCCAGTAAGGTGAGGGTTGGAAATGAGTACAGCAATGAATTCCGGGTAGAGGTAGGGGTCCACCAAGGTTCCGTCCTCAGCCCCCTATTATTTACCATAGTCCTCCAGGCAATCACAGAGGAGTTCAAGACAGGTTGCCCCTGGGAGCTCCTCTATGCTGATGACCTTGCCCTAATTGCGGAGTCACTATCAGAACTAGAGGAGAAGTTTCAGGTGTGGAAGCAAGGTCTAGAATTGAAGGGCCTTAGAGTCAACCTAGCTAAAACCAAAATCCTAATAAGTAGGAAGGTAGATAAAACACAAACCCCTTCAGGTAGATGGCCCTGCTCAGTATGTAGAAAAGGAGTAGGTAGTAACTCTATAAGATGTACCCGGTGCAAGCTATGGACACATAAGAGGTGCAGCAACATCAAAGGCAGGTTAACTAGCAAGTTAGTTTTTGTTTGTGGCAGATGTTCAGGTGCAATAAAGACTGCAAACAAACAGGAAACAACTTCTATCTCATTCCAGGGTGAAAAACTAGAGGTAGTCGATAGCTTCCGCTATCTGGGCGACCAAGTTAGTAGTGGGGGTGGGTGCGCTGAAAGTGTAGCTGCTAGAATAAGAATAGCCTGGGCAAAGTTTAGAGAGCTCTTACCCCTGCTGGCGACAAAGGGACTCTCACTCAGAGTAAAAGGCAGACTGTATGACGCATGCGTACGAACAACCATGCTACATGGCAGTGTAACATGGGCTGTAACTGCTGAGGACATACGTAAGCTCGCAAGGAATGAAGCCAGTATGCTCCGTTGGATGTGTAATGTCAATGTGAATACCCGTCAGAGTGTAAGTATCTTGAAAGAAAAGCTGAACATTAGAAGCATCAGTTGTGGCGTGCAAGAGAGACGATTGCGCTGGTATGGACATGTGGTGAGAATGGAGGAGGATAGCTGCGTGAAAAAGTGCCACACCCTAACAGTTGAGGGAACCCGTGGAAGAGGTAGGCCCAGGAAGACCTGGGCTGAGGTGGTGAGGCAAGACCTTCGTACATTGGGCCTCACCGAGGCGATGACTACGGACCGAGACCTTTGGAAATGGGCTGTGCGTGAGAAGACCCGGCAAGCCAAGTAAGATCGTTGCCAGTGCCCCTGGACTGGTTCTTGTGCGGGTGGCACATGAGATGCACCATTTTGAGCGTGGCCGTTGCCAGTACCGCCTGACTGGCTCCTGTAGGATTTTCGAGCGAGATCGTTGCCAGTGCCCCTGGACTGGCTTGTGCGGGTGGCACATAAAAGACACCATTTCGAGCGTGGCCGTTTTCGTGCGGGTGACACGTAAAAGCACCCACTACACTCTCTGAGTGGTTGGCGTTAGGAAGGGCATCCAGCTGTAGAAACTCTGCCAAATCGGACTGGAGCCTGGTGTTGCCATCCGGTTTCACCAGTCCTCAGTCAAATCGTCCAACCCATGCTAGCATGGAAAGCGGACGTTAAACGATGATGATGATGATGATGATGCTAACTGTTGGAATAAACACGCTATTCCTGAAAATCTTGCCAGAATGTTAAAAAAAAACTCTCAAGAAAAGTACAGTAATATCCTCTTTATGTCTGCCTCACTGTAACGATTAAGCAAAACAATAATGTCTTGCTTTAATAAGGATTCATAATGAACAGCTGACAGTAAAATTTGAAGCATCTACATTGTAAGCCAACATGGTTCTGCTGCTACATTTCTTCTCAGGGTGTGTGCATGCTCAAACATGCGTGTGTGTGTGCATGCGTGCGCACTCACATTTTTATCACCTTGTGCATGTATAAATGCCTGATGTGTCTTTAACAGTTGTAGTATGTAGAATTGGCTGTACCATGAAAACAAAGCAAAACATCTGTAGAGAATTTGAATGTGAGCTTGTAAAATGATGATCAACACACACACACACACACATGTATTTATATACACATATGTATGCATAAATATACATGTGCACATATATATGTATATATATATATATATATATATATATATATATATATATATATATATATATATATATACACACACACACTCAGTCATTTTACACCAACATCACAGAACGATGCCAGTAATATGAGTCAATTCACAAGGCTTAAAGCCAAGAGGCTAATAATATATTATTACCAATGCAGCTGCTCCAACTCCTTATCATAGACTATATGTGAATATGTTTCTGTGTGTCAAACTTACTGTTATTTTACCATCATTCAACCCATGACTATACAGTTTGTTTGTTTGTTTTTTTTGATACATTATATTCAGGACTACTTAATCCAATAAGTATATTTACCCATTTCTAAGACAGGTATTGTTATAAAATTTTAAGACAATATGCCTACAAATTTTAGGAGTTTGAGAGCACTCATACAGAAGCCTTTTTACTGACTACATGGCCAACAGTAAAAATTGAAGAGCAACTGAGATCACCTTGTTCCTCTACTGTAGCTGTTACCAGAATCTACAGGTATATAGAAATCCATTGGACAACAGGAAGGCATGCAACATGTCCAGACTGACATCACTGCACTGTATATGATTCATCACTCCATGTCAGAGTGTGCAGTATAGTTCTCTACTAAGCAGAAGCAGAATGTATCTGAAAAAAACAAGTCTGCCTGATCTGAGCTCAACCAGAGTTACTGTAGCAACAACTGTATGTAAATGCATATGAACCCATGTTAAATAGCTCCACTGAATCTCAAGATAGCTTAGACACTTCGATCATACACACAATATAAAGATTAAGATAAGGCATGACCTCACAATCAAGCTAAGCCCTATAAGAATCAAAGCAGTATAGTAGAGCAGTTCTATGAGCCAAGATTGGTTTTTACAAAAACAAAAGTTAGAAGGAAAAAATAACCTTCAGAAACAATAATGACCAAACCAATTAAAAACACACACTTATCGGACACAGCACAATCAGCATATTTCAATTACAACTTCAGATATCTAGTAAACATGTAACTAAGAAGATAACATTGAATAGTCAAATAATAAATAAATGTAATTAAAACATACAGCTATTAACATAAAAAAAAAATCCCATGTCAAATTGTGGATGGGTACACAACACATTTAGATGCCTGCCAGTGATATTGCAACTAGCAATTAATGAAATTTTGTTAAACTAAGTGTGTGTGTGCATGCACGTGCATGTGTGTGAGTGTGTGCGTGCATGCACATGTGTCCCCGTTTATATTATTGTATTGAGCATGAGAAGCTCAAGAGAGGTGTTTGTAAGGGCGTTCTCAATATGAATCTGCCTGAGTATATTGGCGCATGCTCCTGTTTTAACATGTACGAACTGTGGTCAAGTCGAAGTAAGGCAGACCTTAGAAGTAATCAGAGAAGGCGAGTGCGCGCACGTTAACACACACAAAGGAATCATTAACTATGTATTTTATGGTATCTCTATTTCCAAGGAGTGTGGAAAAGAATATGTATCCGGAAAGGGACTAAAATGTCATATGAAACTTCATCAAAACACTACTGTAACACCTACTTCAAGAGGCACCCATCATTGCTACATTTGTGCAAAGGAGTGTAAGTCCTTGACAAGAGTGAAACACCACATCCGCCCAGCTCATATATAAGAGAACAATCAAGTGATGGCATTACTTGAAATCAAGTTGCAACCATTGCTATACACACACACACACACATTTGTAAATGAATTTATATGAACAACACAATACTCAATACAAATACTTTGCTGAGTATTTGTATAGTGAGTACTTATTACAACAATAGAGTACTTACTACAACAAGAGTAGAGTTTTAAAATGTGTTTAGATATAGATTAATATCATTACTAATAGTTTCATATCTGACTGAATGACTTCAGGTATTTTTTGGATGATGTCAGATTAGTAACCTTCCATGGTTGTATATCTTCATGAATTTTTTTTATTTGAAGCTGAGGATTTACTTTTGTGCGTCATTGTCTAATGTTTGCTTTCCATGCTGGACACTTTGACAGGAGCTGGCCAGGCAGGAGCCTGCATCAGACGTGTCTATTTTGGCAGTTTTTACAGCTGGATGCCCTCCCTAACACCAACTGCCCAGCAGAGTGCTTTTCACAACCACATTGAAAAAAGTTGGAGTAGTGTCAGAATGAATCAGCAACTTTGAGTGAATAAATATACTGCACTTCAACGGTTGAGTACTTTCAATTATATACCAATTTGTTGGTAAAAAGAAAGCTCCTATCTAGAACATGGATCTAGAGAGGTGTGTGCAGGCATGAATGTAATGGCTCAATGCTAGCATTGCTCTGAACTCTGAAGGGCTGTGGTTTGTGAGGATTTTGTAGAGAATTTTTGTTGAAGCAAGCTGTCTTCTGTGCTGTTGATAGCAAGTTTTTTGCTCCCCCACCCTGCCACACACAAACTGATCATCAGAGCATTCTTTTAGACTGCAGTGACTGGACGAGTTTGAGTATGCTGGAAGAGAGACTTATTCAGCATAGACTGTGCACTCCAAAATGCTTCAGATTTGTGCTTTGTAAATCATAGTTCTTCCATGTATGGCCAGCTTGTTTACAATGTTTTGTAGTGCCCCAAGCCACTATACAGCTCCATTATGTATAATGGAAATATGCCCTCCCCACACCAGCCAGTTAGCCATCAATGGTTACACCTAGAATATGCAGCTTACTTTTCCTAAAACTTGATGGGTTTCTGTATTTTGGTAGAATCATTGTTTTACACAACCAAAGTTGTCTTACTCCATCACAATTTCTCTACTATCACTCATGCTTTTTTCCTTCCCATTCAATCTTTTGTTGTCTATCATTGTTCCTCTTCCATTACCCTCTTCTGCATCACCTCTCGCTCACATTTTCACTTTATTTTCACCCTCTAACCCTGGTTTACTCCTCTAATCACTCGTTCAGCCATGTCGCCTCAAATGAAGAGAGGAGCAAAGAGGATTCTTTAGTCATGCCTGGAACAAAGCAGCTTCTTTAGTGCTGGCGCCATAATAAAATGCACCCAGTACATTCTGAGATTACGTACTCAAACTTCATTCTAGCAGACAGTCTGTGATGACAGGAAGTGATGACAAAATGAACCATTGTATTAGTGCTTAAAGAAGTGTCTTTATGCTATATATAGCTTGTTGATGTGCTGGTTTTAGCGACATCATTCTAATATACAATACTTATCTCTAGGCATGTGCCTTGTATGTGGCAAAACTTGTGTTTTGGCATTTGCATATCAGCTCTTAATTAGACATGCTTTTCATGCAGTTGTAGTTCACCTTAATGCTGTCTTTGTTGAACAGCTGATGGAATTCATAACTCTTTTCCAATTAGAGTAGACGTGATTGCAATGCCAGTTTTTACACCAATACAGTGGATCATATTGTATAACATTTCCCTTTCAGGTTAGATGGTGATGGTGAATACTTTAGTCTTTCTAGCTGATTTATTGGAACATGTAGAGGACACTCAGCAGTGATCGGTACATTGTGAGTGAATGTACAATGGGGTGTTATTTTGTTTCTTGAAAGGTTCAAATGATTCTGAGATCAGTTAAGCAATGACATGATAAACTGAATATGGAAGTTTAACATTATAAAGTATACTTCGATTGTCACTGTCAGGCTGAATTTGTTGTACATTGTAATTTGTCTCTTGGGAGAGTCAGTTAAGTACCTGTTCATACTGCTTCAAATCATGAGCTCAGTATCCCTTTTGAAGCCATTAAAACAGCTCTCCATATTGTAGTGTATGAACAAGCCTACCAACTCAGGTAATTTGGTCTAACTAAAATTCCCCATGATGACATCAAAATTACTCACTCCAGCTTTCTTAACCTAGCTACACAGGACTTACAGAATACTCTCCAAAGAGTTAACTGCATCAGTACATCAACTCCTCAAGTTATTACCATCTGCAAAGCACCACAGTACTTTCAAAGTAATTTGATTTCACAGAGCTTTGATTTGGAAACCAAGAGAAAATGTGAGATCATCAGCATATTATGGACAGCATTAGATAAAGCATGGTAATTTAAGAATGGATCAATGTCCTGCAACCTCTGTGATACAGAGAAGTTCCATCTCATCCTCTAACTCCAATTTTAAATGACAATAATACAACTAAACCAGTTATTAGAGACATTACCTTGTATTGCGTTAAATACTGAGCCACCAAAGGAGTTTCTGCAGTCATTTGACCTGCTGGAATAAACTACTGAATTTTCCTCGAATTATGTCCAACAGCCTTGAAAAGGGAAGGATACATTGGATACTGTGTTCCTAAAATATACAACGCCTGAGACAAGAACTGGCTTGTCATGGTTCGAACACTTTTGACGATATATTTGTTCAGTTAGGACTTAGACAAAGTAATAACAATAACAGCCTGGTTGACTATTAGAGTTACTAATACTGCTTCTATTTAGCTAAATATTTTTAGCATCTCAGTGTTTAATCCTGATAGAACTTAATATATAGAGTGCTTAGGAGGCAACAGCAGTGACTCACGGGCCTAGAGTTTCATGCTGAAGCATTTGTAACAGGTTTGAAAGTTACTCTATGTGCACAAATATATGCATGTATATATATATATGTAAATCTAGATTTCGGCAAGTATATTTGCATTCCTCTAAAATTAAGTAATTCTAATGAGATGTTAATTCACCGATTATTCCAAGATAATTAATTATTGAAAAGCAAAGAAATCTTTTTTATTTATTCCTAATTAAATACACACACACACGCACACACAATACAAATACAATACACACACAACACACATACACTAGCTCACAGAAACTGAAAGGTATCTCAATTAAAAATAATGAAGTTAATAAAATAAAATAAATGAAAATAAAATTTTAAAAAACAATTAAAAACAGGATTAATTAATTTTTTTGCTTTGTTATTCTACTTCAACAGTTCAAAATGTATTAACAAAACAAAAAGAACACAGAACAAAACAAAATTTTTTTTTTTAAATTCTTAATTAGTCCTGAAGCTGTATTAATTAAGGCAAGTTAGCATTAATTGTCTTGCCCTAAAGTCAGACACAACACAATTTCCCACCTAGAGAACAACAGTAGGATGGATACAGCAAACCACGAGGGGAGCCCCATTAAAAAGGGGCTAAGTTTATTATTATGTCTATATTTTTATCCACTCAATTAGCCTGTCTTCAAGTGAACAAATAGTTAGATGGATGAATACACTTTTGCAAAAAATTCCAAAAGAGGTTTTTTTTTTTTAAATAATTTTTTTTTTTTAAATTAAATTAAACAAAAACAAAAGTCAGGGTTGGAAATGGGTTGGAAAAAAATAAATAAACCAAAAAACATGCCACATGTAACTTACTGTGGGTTCTTGACCATCCTGAATCCACCGGAAATGAAAAAGCTTAATCATTAGCAAGAAGGCTATAGCACAGTAATAATAATAATGATAATAATAATAACATAATAATAAGGTGAAGAGTATATATATATATATAATTATTATTAATATTATTACTAATAATATTTATAGTGAATAATAAAAAAATAAGTAATAATAATAATAATAATAATAATAATAATGATTTCAAATTTTTGGCACAAGGCCAGCAGTTTTGGGGAGGGAGTAAGTTGATTACATTGATCTCAGCGATCAGCTGGTGCTTATTTCATCCTTTTGACCCCAAAAAGATGAAAGCCAAAGTCACCCTCGGTGGAATTTGAACTCAGAATGTAAAGACTGATGAAATCCCGCTAAGCATTTTTGCCTGGTACACTAACAATTCTGCCAGCTCGCTGCATCATTATTATTATTATTATTATTATTATTAATAATAATAATAATAATAATAATGATGATGATAATAATAATAATCTCTCTAACATTTGTACAAGGTGACCACAAATTTGTTGATCAAAAGAGTGGAAGGTGAGGAGTTGATTGATTCAAATGAATCAAGTCCAGTACACAGCTAGTAGTAATTCTTATCAAGCATAATGGGATAAACATTAAGTTCAATATCAACAGGATTTTAATGCATATTACTGAGGGGCAAAATTAAACAGCTTAAGATATTTTAGTCTTATGTACACCCCGAGCAAGGAAGCAGTTGATAAATTCAACTCCACTATACCTTACTGATGATTATTGCAACAACCCTGGTGCAATCAGAATGTAAAAAGAAGAAACTAGAGATAGATGTCCCACCCACATTATGGAAGTGTTAGGCCCCTAAAAATTTTGTCAGAACATGGAATTCCATGTTTCCTTTTGACTTTCAATGTTATGTAGCAGTCAATGAATATGAAAGTCAACAGGGAAAATGAGTTTCACATTATAGAACTCCATCTAGATTACAGCAAGATTTTTAGGAGAGAATGTCTGTAGTGTAAGACATAACATTCTATTGGTTCCTCCACTCAAAATAATAGTAATAACGATGATTATAAGGATGATAACATAAGGATCTCAAAATTAAAATAAATTTTTGGAAATGAGCATACAGAGAGTACCAACAACAATAATTGTAATTACTGGTTGGCACACTGAGTATGGTTATCAAAAAAAATAAATATAAATAAAATAGAGCAAAACAAAAAGAAAAGAAAAGAAACAAAATGACGAAAACATGAATTAATACATGACAACACTGCCAAGTCTCACAACATTGCATATGGGCCCCTGAAACAGCGCAACTAAGCACTACACACATTCTACACAGAATCCTCTCAATACAATTAACACAACATGTATAAGTGACACTCTGAAGTGACACTGAAAGTAACTTCTAATTAACATAATCAAAGAAAGTAGAAAAAAAAAAAAAAGAAATGACAATACAATGAAACAGTCTTCACTATAAGTAATCCATTTGATACCAACCCACTGAAAACTGCCCTTGGTTTTGTGATATAAATTCCCTGCTTTAAAGGAATTTAACTGAAAATTTTCCCTGAAAATTTCATGTTAATTTTTATTCTTAACACTAGTTTGATAATGACAGTTATTTTACTAAATTCTTCATCATTTTCAGAATTTATTGAAAAAAAGGCAAGGCATTTCCCATAGAAATATGACAAAAGGGGTTAAGTGATCTAAATTAAAACCACTCATTAAAATATCACGTTAATATATGTTCCAAACACCAGCTCAATAAGGACATAGTTATATTACCTTAAATTTGTCATTCTATTTAAAGTTTCAATAGAAATATGGTAACCAAAGGGGGTTTGTAAATAAGTAAATAAATCGATTATGGTTTGATTGTTAAGAATTCATTTGCTCAATCAATTGAATTAACATCAGCTCACTGCCTTAATAAAAATAATAGCTGTCACTCACGAGTGAGAATGGCCTGATAGTATGTACCATGCCTTTGCTAATTGTTTTAGATGTCAATATAATCACAATCGGACAGAGACACCCTCTCCACCTTCCACCCTTGACCCAACAGAACATTGGGGAGGTGAGAGCTAGTAACTATTTTCAGCTGAGCAGACTGGAGCAAAGACTGAAATGAAGTGTTTTGTTCAAGAGACTGAGAAGTGGGTGGGGATGACACTGCCTGATCCAAGAATCAAATCCACAATCATAAGGATTGTGAGCCCAACACCCTAACTGCTAGGTCAAGTGCCCGAGGTGCAAAAGCTTGTAACAATTCTTGCCTGCATGAACAGAAGATAGTAACTTTGTGGAGAAATAAATTTGATTCTATTTAAGATAGTAAACTGCTAATTGTTGGTCCTGATAGAACAGATAGACCAATGATGAAAAGCATTCCAACCATGACAATCCAGTTTTTTTTTTACTGTCATGATATATTTAAAACTATATTGTCTAATATGTACTTCTTGTTTTATTTTAAGGTTCTGGGTTCAATCTCATTGTATGGCACCTTGAGCATGTGTCTTCTACTATAGTCCCAGGCTGACCAAAGCCTTGTGAGTGAATTTGGTAGAAGGAAACTGAAAGAGGCCTGTCGTGTGTGTGTGTATCTATATGTGTGTGTGTCTTTGTGTCTGTGTTTGTCCCCCACTACCACTTGAAAACCGGAGTTAATGTGTTTACATCCCCATAACTTCACAGTTCGTCAAAAGACACCAATGGAATAAGTACTAGGCTATAAAAAATAAGTCCTGGGGTCAGTTTGTTCAACTAAAACACATCAAGGCAGTGTTCCAGCATGGCCGTAGTCATATGACTGAAACAAGTGAAAGAATGTAGTTTCAAGAGAGATTTGGCTAATATTTCTAGCAGAGAGAGAACCACGTAGAAGTTCCTTGTTGAGTAGTCTCCTAGGCATGTGACCAGGTGGTCAGTCTCTATTAAACAAATTATATAACCCAAGACATTCTAACTGGAAGTGTACCATGTATTTTTTTTTTTTCAGTGACAATATTGCTAAGATCACATTACTCAAGGTGTGCTTCACTTTTTAAGATGATAGGGTTTGATTTCAGAGATATTTCACTGTTATTTCTAGAAGGTATTTTACTTGTGTGATACATAGAACTGCATGGTTTACTTTTGGTTTTAGTGTGTGTGTGTGTGTGTATGTGTATAGATATATAAGTGCAGGTAAGAAGTTTGATTCCCAACCACATGGTCTTGGATTCAGTCCTGTTGTGTGGCATCTTGGGCAAGTGTCTTCTACTAGAGCCTTGTGAGTGGATTTGGTTGACAGAAACTGAATGAAGCCCATCATTTATGTGTGTGTGTGTGTGTGTGTGTGTGTTTTCCCCCACTCCCCTGCACCACTTGACAACTGGTGTGGGTGTGTTTATATCCCTGTAACTTAGTGGTTCGGCAAAAAAGACCGATAGAATAAGTACCAGGCTTATAGAAAAAAAAGTACTGGGGTCGATACATTTGACTAAAAATTCTTCAAGGTGGTGCCCCAGCATGGCCACAAGTAAAAGATAAAAGAAAGATAACTATATATATATAAAATGGGGAAGTTTAATTATCTCAAAGCTGTATTCATGAGTGATGGAAGATGGGAAGCTGAATTCGATGCTAGAATTGCAGGTACAGGTACAGTAATGCACCTGCTCCACATTCAATCCTCAAAAGATGAGAGGTTGGTAAAAAAGTCTAACTTACTATCTTCAATTCAGTTTCTGTACCTATCTTCACCTATGGTCATGAATGTCAAGTAATGACAAAAGAGAACGATCATGAATACAAGGAGTCAAAAATGGAGTTCTTCTGAAGGTACTGGTTCGAAATTTCCTCAGAAACACCTGATGAAGGCTGGAGGGTATATCAGCCGAAAGGTTGTGTTAACAACAAGCAGGATGAGGACAAATATCCGTCTAATGTAAATAATGTACATAATACCTCATCTCTTAAATAGAGAACTGAAAGAAATCAACCCCAGGACTTTGTAAGCCTGGTACTTATTCTATTGGTCTTTGGCCAAACCGCTAAGTTACGGGGACGTAAACACACCAACTTCGGTTGTGAAGCAATGGTGGGGTGGGGGACAAACACAGACACACAAACATATATATGACAGGCTTCCTTCAGTTTCCATCTACCAAATCCACTCACAAGGCTTTGGGCAGCCTGAGGCTCTAGTAGAAAACACTTGCCCAAGATGCCACACAGTGGGATTGAACCCGGAACCATGTGATTGGGAAGCAAGCTTCTGACTACACAGCCATGCCTGCGCCTATGTATATATACATATATATATATATATATATATATATATATATATATATATATATATATTTATATTCATTTTACTGGTTTCAGTCATTGCATTGGATCGTGCTTGGGCATTTCCTTCAAGAGTTTTAAACAATATTAACCCCAGTACTCATTTTATTAACTGGCTAAGTTCATGTGAGTTACATCTCATTAGGAAGTTATGAGCCTTTCACGAATGTAAATACTAGTATTGACACTAATACACACAAACTCAGACATACTCAACCACACATATCCACCATTAACACACATACATACACACATATAATGGGCTTCTACACAGTTTCCATCAAATTTCACTCACTATTATTGATCAATCTAAAGGTTATGATATACGATATTTGCCCAAGGTCATATGTAGTGGAATAAACATGGAACCACAAAGCTGGAAAATAAACTTTTTCAGTCATACACCCATGTCATACACACATACACACACACAATCAATAGCAATTGGTCAGTTACCTGCGTAGTTTCTACTTAGGTTACTTTGGTTGCATTCGTCATCACCCATTCCTCATAACCTCTCTATTACTAACATCACTGTCATCACCAGTAAATCAGCATTTGATGCTTGCATCCATTATTGATGTATTCGTCATCACATTATTTGATACTTTCACCTTCATCACAATTTTCTTAGTCATCATCATCATCAGAACAACCACTTTTCCATGTTTGCCTGGATTAGATAGAATTCACTGAGGCGGATTTTCTATGGCCAAATGCCTCTCCTGTTGCCAACCTTCACAATGTTACCAAGCAAGGCAATATTTTTCCATGGCCAGACATGCTTTCACAAAATATTGGGAATGAATGTGACACTGTTTCTATGACAGTAACACTTATTTTTTTTCAGACATAATGTATCTAAGTCTACATTAGTTAATGAATTCTTCCATTTTTTTAAAAGAAAATAATAGAGAATGAATGATTTGAAGGAGATCGGGTAGATGCTTCTAGAAGAACAAATGACCATGGCTCATAGGAGATCCTTTAGTGCAGTCAACGTTTTCATATTTTGGGAAGGAAGATATAGGGGTACCATAATTTAAGAAAAAAATACCTCATAAAAACCAGGTGTCTCATTTGTCAATCAGCATTTAAATTTCTTTTTTTCTGTTTGAAAACATGATGAAAGGAACACCATATATATATATATATATATATATATATATATATATACACATACATATATATATACACATACACACAATCTCACACACATACATGCAAACATTAACAAACATAGGCATATGAATAAAAGCACATAAGCAAACACGATATGTACACACACACATACACGCACAATGTCAATCCTTTTAGGAGTTGCAAGAATCTAAAGACAAAGTATTCAACTATGATTTCAGTAGGTTGAGCAACTTAGAGTCAAATCTCCTCCTTGTCTTGAACATAACATCATATGTAAGATGCACGCACATATACAAACACACATAAGCACATACATGTCATTTAGTACATTGAAAAGCATACACATGTCATTCTTTAATTCATTCACTCTGTCCATTCGGGAGCATTTCACACACACACACACACACACACACACACACACACAAACTTATACATATAAATCATTGTGTATCTAAATTTCTATGTTGTGTCTTCCTGTTTGTTTAATATTGAGTATGTGTGAATGTGTGTACTTTGTAGATTTTTCATGTGCTCGAATGGGTGTGTCTATCACCAGGCGCATTTATGAATATGCAACTGCCAGTGTGTCTGCATATGTACTTGTACATATGCAATTACTTGTGTCTGCATGTGTACGTGTCTACATGCGACTGCAGTGTGTGTGTGTATGTGTGTGTAACTGCTTGTATGTATGTGTCTCTGTGTATAAAAACATCCAATGAACAAAGCTAAACTGTTATATTACAAACAACAAACAACAGCTTTCTTTCTCCCAATAAGAAACCTGTCCCACTGTGCAATAATAAAAAAAAAAGAGAAAAACAAACATACAACACAACACAATAACAAACACTTGACACTCCTGTGAATTTGTTATTGTCTATTGGTAGTGATGGTGGTGATGGTGGTGTTTTCATTTGTAAATGTCTACTTTTTTTTTCATCCACCTCCTCCTCTTTCTCTATCTAAAAACTTTTACATTTCACAGTTTTAAGGACAACAATATTAACAGAAGGGATTGGTGGTGTTACCTTTACCTGACAAGACTACAACAAAAAAAAAAAAATTAAATTAAAATAAAAAAAAAGTATATAAAGTCAGTTGAATATAGAAGAATAATAATAGCAACATTGTTATATGCAAAATATTGGTGCCTGTGTGTGTACATGCACGTACACACACACACACACACACACACACACATAAGCACAAACACACATTCATAACATACATAAACTTGCATGAATACATTTATAAACACATCAAAACATATTATATAAGTACATTCTTATTTCATAATGATTGTGTATGTGTGTCTGTGTTGTATTTTGGAAATGTTATCTTTGTCAATAATTACACAAACTGATTATTGCTTTCGTCATTATCATCATCATCATCATTATTATTATTATTATTATTATTGTCATTGTTGTTATTATTAAGGCGGTGAGCTGGCAGGATTGTTAGCACACCGGACAAAAATGCCTAGTGAAAGTTCATTGGTCTTTATGTTGTGAGTTCAAGTTCTACAGAGGCCGACCCTGCTTTTCATCCTTTTGGGGATTGATGAATTAAGTACCAGCTGAGCACTGGGGGTTGATGTCATTTCACTAACCCACTTCCCTGCAAATTTCAGGCCATGTACCTATAGTAGAGAGGATTACCATCATCATCAATACTATTAATGTGATTAGTTATGCTCTGTGTTCAAATCCTGCAATGGTTAATTGTTTTCTATCCTTCTAAGATCAATAAAATAAGTATTAATCATGTACTGAGATTGCTCTGATAAAAGTCAATCTTCATCCCAAATTTCTGGTTTTGCACCTATGTTAAAGATTATTATGTTGAGCTGGGAGAGTCATTAGCACATCAGATCTAATGCTTTACAGTATTTCCTTTGGCTCTTTACATTCTGAGTTCAAATCCTGCTTTACCTCTCATCCTTTTGGGATCTATAGAATAAAGTATTAGTCAAGTACTGGGGTCAATGGTACTGACTTGTCACACACCCCCCTCCACCTAAAATTGTTAGCCTTGAGCCAAAATTAGCAAGAATTATTATTTATTATTATTATTTTTCTTCAGTAGTTTCGTGCAAGTTTCTACTACACCACTTGGTGTACCCTGTTCCTGGTGTGGTTACAGCATTGTGTTCTTGTTTTTGTGAAGATTGAGGAAGTATAGACTCCACCTGCTGGTGTTTCGCACCTGTTTGTTTTGTTATGGGATTTAGTTTCTTGCTTCTTGTTTCTTTACTGCCCACAAGGGGCTACACACAGAGGGGACAAACAAGGACAGACAAACAGATTAAGTCGATTATACTGACCCCAGTGCATAACTGGTACTTAATTTATCGACCCCGAAAGAATGGAAGGTAAAGTCGACCTCGGCGGAATTTGAACTCAGAACGTAAAGACAGACAAAATACCGCTAAGCATTTCGCTCGGCGTGCTAACGTTTCTGCCAGCTCACCGCCTCTAGTGAGTGGATTTGGTAGACTGAAACTGAAAGAAGCCCAGAATATATGTGTGCGTGTGTATTCTAAGAAAGATTCTTGAGATCTGAGGAGACTTGCTATCATCAAACCTCAAGATAAAATACCTGGCAACTAAATTAGCATGCACTAGGCATAATGATGATAATGATAATAATATTCTTTTCTACTGGTGGGAGGTGGGTAGTTGCTTACATCAACCCCAGTGTGTAACTGTTACTTATTTCACTGACCCTGAAAGGATGAAAGGCAATTCAATGGAATTTGAACTCAGAACATTAGGATGGACGAAATGCTGCTAAGCATTCTGCCAGCTCACCATCTTCATAATAATAATAATAATAATAATGATAATAATAGATGCAGTACCAGGCAGTGGTTTCGTGGCTTCTCATCTTAACTGATTGGAATTGTTATTATGTACATTGTTTTGTCTTGGTATAAAAGATGGGTGACAGCAAATATTCTGCTTAATACCACATATTTTCTTGTCAGTTGCTTGACCTTAACCAGTTGAGCATGTCCCTTAGTGGCTGACGATATGTGCATCTCTGATCACGAGCAGAAGTAGTGGAGGAGCATCATAGTCATGTGTTCAGAAGAATTCTTTGGGGTTTGGATAATTCACTTCTGGAAACATAAGGGTCTTATTCAACATCCTTAAACAACCCTTATTCAGGGACCTTTTGAGAGGGATGGGTTACTCGACCTGAGGAAAATCCTAACTGGGCCCCACCTGCAAGGTCATGCACTGTAAATCTTGATATGAGATCACCATGTTGCGCACATATGGTTGAGATGCATATGCCTGGTGCACCCTTATCAGACAGGTAGTCATGATGGTTATACCAGGCTTTGCATATTTTACCTCAGTGTTACTTTGATGGCATGCACTGCTTTCTCACTCAATAATACTACTACTACTAATAATAATAATAATAGCTTCTAATTCAGGAATAGAGCCAGCAATTTTTGAGGGGAAGGACTTACCATTGACCTAAATACTTGACTGAGACTTTATTTTGTTGATTCCAAAATGCTGGAATGCAAACTTGACCTCAGTAGGATTTGAACTCAGATCATAAAAAACCAGAAGAAACAACACAAGACACTTTTACCAACACTCTGATGATTCTGGCAAGCTACTATCCTAAATATTAATGATGATGATGATAATGATGGTATCTTCCACCAAAGATGACATATGAGCATTCAGTTTGCACTGAACAACCTGCACAAATGATTTGTTCACAGTGATCAAATGCATGTGTTTACTAATGCATGTACATTAGCTCGCTGCCACCATTAAATCAGTGTTGCCTGAACAGGTGCACAGTGTACCACACATCAGGTGTCAAAATGACCACAGAGTAATGTGAGATGAAGCGGTTTGCTCAAGAACACAATGCACCACCCAGTCCAGGAATTGATTTCACGATTGTGAGTGTAACACCCAAACCATTAGGCTATGCATCCTCACTACTACTACTACTATAATAATAATAATAATAATAATAATAATAATAATAATAATAATAATAAGACTAAAACAATACCTATTGTCATAGGTGCCCTGGGAATGACAGCGAAACGGGCTGATTACTACCTAGCTCAGATACCAGGAAACCCCAAAATGGCTGAAGTTCAAAAGATAGTGCTCATGGGAACTGCCCATATCCTACGTAAAATACTGTCTATGTGATGTCAAATTTTAAAACAAACATAATTTTCTTATGGTTTCTTAAACATTCTCTAGAACAACACTATGTACAAATCGAAATATATGGCACCCTAGGCATAACACCTACATGGACTTCTAACTTGTTGTCTCTTGAGGTCTCTGGGTGAGACTTGGATCCAACTTGTACAAATGCAAAGCAAAAGTCAAACATAACATAATAATAATAATGATAATAATGGTTTCAATTTTTGGCACAAGACCAAAAATTTCAGAGAAGGGGTCAACTGGTGCTTATTTTATCAACCCCGAAAAGATGAGAGGCAAAGTCAACCTTGGTGGGATAATGAACTCAGAACATAAAGACAAATGAAATGATGCTAAGCGTTTCATCCAGTGTGCCAACGACTCTGCCAGCTCACCACTTTAATAATGATGCTGATGATGATGATGATGATAATAATAATCAATTCATGTCTAATTATTGGCAAAGATAAAAACTTCTGAAGTACAATATTTGTTTCAATGCATCAATTTCAGATTGAAATTCTTGTCAATATATATATATATATATACACAGATACATACACACAAACTTACATGCACACTAACATATGCTCATAAACATGTTAACGTAATATTGGATTGTCAACAAAATCTTTTTTTTTAATGTTTTGATGCAGCTTATGAAGAAAATGTAACCATCGTTTCCACGGGAGTCATATATCAATGTGGGACTGGCCATCTGCACTTATCTGCCTTTCATAACAGAAATGAGCAGTAGGGAGCAGAGAGTGTAAAAAACAAAGTTAATGATTACAAGAAGCATAAAAAGGGATGAAAGAATGAGGGGAATACAGAAAAGATGTAGTAAGAAGGAAGGGAAACTGAAAATGGATAAGAGAAAGGAGATAAGGAATGACAAACGATAAAAAGGGGAGATAATAAGAGAAAAACTAGTTGGAAGGGTTAAGAAAACTGAAGCAGGATGGGGAGAAAAAGTACTGCAATGATACAGTAGGGTGATATTTTAACATAATCAAAAATAATTATTCCTGAATAGAAGAGAGAAAAATAAGAAATGAGTGCTTGTGTGAGGAGGACGAGACAGAGGGAGAAAAGAGAGAGAGAGGGTAAAAGGGGATTGATAGACAGAGATTGTATAGGTATAGGATAGTGAAACAGAATTTTGTAGAAGAGAGAACTAGTTTATAATATACAAAAGTCAACATGTACAATATTAAATTAGTTAAATCTCATAACTAATGACATGAAAATTAAGTTTGTTGTGGAGAGAGAAATAGACAGACAATACCTGTTTCAGGTAAGATTCTTTCATTCTCTACTGTTTACAAAATATTCTTGCCAGCACAGACTATTCTTAGTCCTCTAGAATTCTAGTGATTTATACTGTAGTCAATAGTGGTTTCTTTTTTAGCAGACAGTGGCCAATCAATATTTTTAAGAGAGAGTCTTTAAGTAGGAGTACAACATTGTCAGAAAGTCAGTAGTTCATATCCAGTTACAGGCAATGTATGACTAAGCTGGCCCAGTCCACCTAGCCGAAAATGGGTTTAAGAAAAGCTTACTGCTCTAAGCAATAGCAACACTGTAAAATCAACAAGTGGTTTGATAGCTTGCAATATTCTGTTCATTTCTATGGTAAGAATAGCTCAGCGAAACTGCTATGCTAATTTTCCCAAGACACACTACATGAAGATGAAGTCGTCCATGGTGTCACTATGAACTAAAGATTAAGGAACTAGAAAGAGTTCATTCAAATTATTATAGGAGATTTATCATTAGTACTATAGTGTCAGTAAAGCTACTACAATATACTTAAGTTGATGTTAAAATTTTCAATAGAGGAAGTAGCAAAGAGCTACCTAAAAGCAATTAGTGATAAAATTAATATCAGTCATAGAATGATATTATTTCAAATCTTTTTGCAAGTCTAAGAGACATCATCATCATCATCATCATCATCGTTTAATGTCCGCTTTCCATGCTAGCATGGGTTGGACGATTTGATTGAGGACTGGTGAAACTAGATGGCTACACCAGGCTCCAATCTGATTTGGCAGAGTTTCTACAGCTGGAAGCCCTTCCTAACGCCAACCACTCCGAGAGTGTAGTGGGTACTTTTACGTGCCACCGGCACGAAGGCCAGTCAGGCGGTACTGGCAACAGCCACGCTCAAAATGGTGTATTTTACATGCCACCTGCACAGGAGCCAGTCCAGCGGCACTGGCAACGATCTCGCTCGAATGTCTTTACACATGCCACCGGCACAAGTGCCAGGAAGACGACTCTGGGCACAGAGGTGTGTATGATTATATTTCTATCTTATCAAACCTTGTCAGCAAAGCTATACTTGTAGTAGGAATGAAGAGAATTATTAAGTAACTTTACCATAATGCAGGTACAGAAAAATAGAAATGTTCAGGTAATAAATTCACTCTCAGATGTTCTCTAAATTAAAATGCAATAGTTAAGTTAGTATAGACATTTTTAATGTAAAGTGCATCAAAAATCTATGCAACTAAATCTGAACCAGCAAATTACTTATAGTCTTTGAAATTGGGATACCATGAACCAATAGAAGAAATAGCACAAAAACTTAAAATCTCACAAGGGAAGATAAATAGTTCAATCTCATTTATCTTCTCCAGTAAGATGTACGCCATATGTTATTTACCCAGGCTTGTACCCTGGTAGTGCAGACTTGTGTCAACAGTGAGGAAATATAGATTAAAATTTACGCTTCTACTCCAATTACCCTACCTAAATTATAAACTGATAAAATTTAAATGTTTTCATAAAACTATAGCATCCATGGAAACATAATTATTTCTTTAATGTCCTTTCACTTCATTAAAAAGAGAGAAAAAAAAAGTGGATTCTTGGCAAGATGATTCTTTTCCCTTACCATAGGGAATAGCCAATCAACTAAGATATTATTCTATCAGTACAAAAAATTCTCGCAAGAACTGTGTATGAAAACATCTCCAGAAATGGCTGGAATTAACTTTTTTAAAACTTGAAGAATGTCTACAAGAAAACCATAGTTCTAATTACAAAGAAGAAGGGGAACAGCATTAGTTATATTTACAGGAGAGACATGAATTGGATTGTTTTGAATAACATTTCAACATGTACATACACATGTGTAAATTTCAAACTAAGGTAACTACTATCACTTTCTCTCTCCATCTCTTATACTACTAATGAACTATGAATAATAATGACCTCATTATATGCCTTCCCTCTCCCCACTTCTAAAATGTTGATAATTTAATTTAATATAATGCAATGTTTAATAGACCCCCTTTCTTAATGACAGCATACTGAAGAAATCCAACTAGATCAAAATAGCAGCTATATACAAAAATTTAAATAAAGAAGAAAATTTTTAATCAAATAAATGCATAAAGATATTATATTCCATTCACTTCACTAATGGATTCTTGGCAAGAAACAAAACCATGTCCATATATTTATTCTATGGAATTCCAAATATCTGACAACAGATGAAACAGTAGAACACCTCATCAAACAATATTTTTTACCCCCTCCTATGAACACTTTCTGAAGAATTACCAAAAGTTTGTTAATTTCTTAACTGAACTGATATCACACTCACACATTTTATGTGGCATATGAATCAGTCACTGGTACTTTTCGTGTGACATATCGAGTAACACCCTGGTAACTAGTGCACAGAATGCTTGCTTGAAGTGTACACAGACATCTGTAGTGAAAGACCTGTGTAAATGTGACCAGACTAATAGCCCACCACCACTTTCAGAGGATGTAACTACAACAGAAACACATTCTATATTGTATCATCTTTAAAAAAAATGGTCAGCTGGTTGATAGGCAAAGATTAATTCACAAAATGCATTGAATCCATTAACAGGTTGTTGGTCATTTTAGTCTCTTTTCTGTTCAATCTGAATAAGCAGGAAGCATAATATTCCTGCTTAAGCCCAACACCCATCATCTTTATTGTGTCTCACTCTCCTAACACAACATTAGCCCTTTAGCGTTTAAACCAGCCATATCTGACCAAAATATTCTACCTGTTTTATCTTTATATCAGCCAGATCTGGACTCTCACACCTACTCTACAATGTCATTTTAAAAGTAAACAATCAGATTGTTGAAATCTCAAAGCTATGAGATAGGGCATGATCAATTCAAAACAATGTGAATAAATACTTTGACAAAATAATCTGAATGCTAAAGAGTTAAACACTGCCCAATAAAGCCCTACATTAAACACTCTGTCCCACCCTGAAATAAAACTGTCTTTACATCATTCAATGTCACACTTTGCATGCAGACATTTCACCTGAATGTCAACATAGGAGGATCTGTATAGGCTGAGTGATGTTCTCTCTCCTTAATTACAATAACAAGTACACAATATTAAATTTCCTTACTTGAATCTTAAATAAACTCTATTACCTTACTCTCGCATTCTCTCTTATTTGCTTGTACAAACCATATATAATTACTGGTACATACATGGATACATAGTTGGAAAACTTTGTGTCCAAATAACAGATCCATGAAGCATCAGTCACTATTATAATTGACCCTTTTCACATGCATATATAAACAAAACACACACATTACACACTCACACAAGGGCATACATATACTTTGAAGACATGCCTGTGCATGAGTTTAATATTTTTTATTAACAAGTTTTCTTATTTCCATAATTATTGATTCAAACTAAACAAAGACCTGACAAAAATAAATGAAAAATCTTTAGTAAAAGATTCGATGTAACATGTTTTAAAAAAATAGTTCTTTATAAATATAGGCACAGGCATAACTGTGAAAAAGAAGTTTGCTTCCCAATTGCATTGCTCAGGGTTCAATTCCACTGTGTGGCATATTGGGCAAATGTCTTGTGTTATAAAACCCTGGGGTGAGCAAAGCCTTTTAAGTAGATTTGGTAGAAAGGTATTGAAGAAAGTCTGGCACGCATGCATGCATGCATGTGTAAATGCACCAGTCTCTTTACCTTGACAATGCATGATAGTTGTAAACAAATGTCACCGTCATGCAAGGCTTGCTGTCCATTTCAAAACTTCCTTGGAAAACATGTCCGTCTATGGGGAAAATTTACCTTACTTGGAAACAGATGATGGTTGGTGATGGAAAGGACATCCAGCTGTAGAAAATCCACCTCAGTAAAATTCTGTCCAACCCATGTGTGCATGGATAAGTGGATATATAAATAATGATGATGTGTGTGTGTGTGTGTGTGTGTGTGTGTGTGCAAGGGGGGGTCTCTATTGGTTTCAGTAATGAGCACAAGGTTGTTCAATCAACTGAATTACCTGCTCAATGTATTACCATGAGTCATTGGGCATTCTCCTAACATAGTTCTCAATCAGAATCAGCATGACAAGGCTGTACCTTTGAATCACAAGTACAGTCCATCCAATGGGCTTCCATACAGTTTTCTCTACCCAATTTCATTCACAAAGGCTATAGAAAATGATGTTTGCATAAAATGCTATGCTGCGGGATTGATCCTGGTTACTCATGGTTACAAAGCAATCTTTAATCATTCATTCATTTTCACAATTTTTAAAATATTTTTTTTAATGTTAGCAATGGGTTACATGAATGTATTACTGAAACATTGTTTTACAGCCTGATGCCCTTCCAATCACTAGCCTGTATCTTTCAAGTGAAGGATCTGTGCTTTGATACATCTTCAAAAGCACAAAGTTAGTAGAACATTTGTTGAGAGGAGAAATGATATCACTGTCTGTAGCTCAGCAACTTTTCTGAGAACACACAACAAATCCATATACAACGGACTTCTTTCAGTTCCTATCTCCAAAAACCACTGACAAGGATTTGGCAGGCATAGAGCTGAAAGAAGGAATCTCCTCACTTAAGGTAACATGCGGCGAACTTCTTTATGACATAGCTATATCTACACTTATATAACACACACTATGTATACATGTATTGCACAGTTACATACACTACTTTTTTTCTTTTTGGGGAACGTTGAATCTTGAAGCAGGTAAGCTATATATAAGACCATGTAAATATTGGGTTAAAAACACTTTGGATGAAAAAAGTAGAAACTGCCCTTGGGTTACAAACTTACATCTGTAAACCTGACTTTTTTATAGCCAAAGTGATTTTTAACCTGAAATTTACACGCTTTTATTTATAGCTTATCTCCTTACAGATCTAATATTCCAAAACAGAATTCATGTCCCCTTAAGTTCATAAATTCTTATGATGTCAACAGCATATACTGTTTTATTTTATAAGGGAGTGTCTGTAACTTATTGCAAAACAAATGTTGCAAGAGACTTTGAAGAACACTGGTTTTTCGGTGTTCTTGCCCCATGTTTACATCCTTTACCAATATATACACCCACAAAAATTATACACATACATACATACATACATACGAAGGAAATATTCTCTCTGTGGCCTGTGTGTTTTCTGTACTCTGTTTATCATTTGTCTATGTTTTGTTTTCAATGTCCTGTACCCAGATATGCATCTATATATACAGGTAGATGTAGGTATGTACATACATGTACGTATATATGCATATACTCATTTATTATTTGTATTACATACATATATATATATATACAAGCTATGAACTTCCATACAGTTTTTCCAGCAACCAAATTCTACCTACAAAGCATTGATTAACTCACACTCATAGCAAAAGATCTTCGGCCCAATGGGATTAAATTCAGAACCACATGGCTTAGAAAGTGAAATTCTTAACCACCTAGCCATGCTTATAAATATATATATATATATATATATATATATATATATATATATATATATATACATTGACAAACACATACATATTTATATACAGGTACTCTTCCTCTTTCTTACATTCTCGTTCTCTCCCTCCCTCCCTCCCTCCCTCCCTCCCTCCCTCCCTCTCTCTCTCTCACACACACACACACACACAGATGTACACCCATACACAGCATTATTGAAAGATGAAGATGATAGCAAATATAGTAAAACTTTGAAAGGGACAAAAGAGAGACTGACAGAGGGGATAGAGGTAGGGAAAGATAGATAGATAGAAAGAGGGAGGGAGGGAGGCGGGAGGGAGGAAATGGAAACCATTATAATTACCACTTTTTTTCGAGATTTATTTAATTCAGCACAACCAATTCCTTCCGTTTCTGCTAAAGATTCCGCAATCGAGCGTATGGCTTGCATCCATTCTTCCCTAAAAGAAATTATATACATATAAAAATATAAATACTTTGCGCAAAAATTAAAGTTTGCAAACACAATACTCTGTAATACATGCTGAACACGGAACCATGTGGTTGGGAAGCAAGCTTCTTACCACACAGCCACTCCTGCACCATATATAATTTTTTTTTTTTTTTTTTTGCAAAGCTAGTTTTGTGGCATATCTAAATACTTATATGGTATTGGAGTTGAAGTTTTTATAGCAGGGTAGACTTTCTACCTTTAATCATTCAAATGTGATATAATGGAGCTTGTAATGAGCCAACAAAATTACTAATTCGAATGTGTCAAAATGGAGTCAACTGTCAAAGAGATACAGCTCAATGTCTTCTTCAAGCTATGAACTAATGATTATATAGTGAGACATTCAATATATTGACTTCACAGCCATCAAGTGATTTCATGACAGATAATGAAATCACAGATTTCATATCCATTTTTTTTAGTTTTGGAGTTTGATGGATAGGGACACACACACAGGCTAAGAGTTGCATTAATAACATGAATGAAATGATCCAATCTTACCTTTCTTCTGGGCTGTCGACACAGAACATGCGTTCTACGACTGTTGTCCATTGTAGTCCTCTGATAATAAATGTATTGGGCCGAGGTTTATCCTGCTTCATCAACTGACATCCTTCAAGAAGAAAAGTCAACAGAAACAATTAGACAGGATTTTGACACTAAGAAGCCATTTTATAATAATAATAATAATAATAATAATAATAATAATAATAATAATAATAACAATAATAATAACAACAACAATAACAAGAGCACTCTGAGAGCGCAAAACTCCACCAAGGCAGCACCAATGTCCTCTCAACGATTAGCCAGGGATGATTTTTAAAATGAGAATACCTGAAATAAACTTGACTGCTCTCACAAACAAGAATACTAAAAGTGAACCTGACTGCTCTCAAAAATTAAGTGAAAAAACTGGAAAAATAATCCAGCATCCTTGTCCAGTATCTGATCAATCCCAAAGGTAGTCATGGAATGTGAAGGTAAGTGTGTGTTTTTAATGCTGTGTGTCGTCAGCCGTGGGAACAGGGACAGTTTTCTCTATGAAGGCCTTTTTTTGTCTATCCAGTGATATAGTGCCTTTACAACCATTAAGGTCTATAGTGAAAAATTTATTTGTGCATGAAAGAAAACGGAAAGGACCTGCATACGGTGCTGTTAATGGAGGCTTAACAACATTGTTGCGCACAAAAACGGGAATCCAAAAAGTAAAGCTTCCTTCATAACAGAGCTAGAAATGCAATTGTCAAGTAGGTAAGATGTTTTAAACAGGAGCAATATATTCAAAACTGGTAAAACTAAAAATTGTCAAGGATAAATTAAATCTATTATTGTTACTGAATATGTTAGTGTTATTTAATTTCCCTAAAACTTCACCAATGAAAGATATTTTGTATTCACAAGTAATTTGAAAGCATGGCCACAGACATGAAATGTGTGGTTAAAAAATTTGCTTCATAAGTGCCTGGTATTGCATTCAATGGGACCTTGGACAGGTGTCATCTAAAATAGCTTCAGATACACCAAAGCCTTGTGAGTGAAATTTGAGAGATGGAAAGTGAGTGGAAACCTGTAAGAAGAACTGTTCTTACAGGCTGTGCAGAACACAAGTTAGAACTTTGTAGCTGATGCACAGGAATAGTTGTAGCAAGACCATTCACAAAATAAATTCTTTCTAAAGTTTTCTAGAAGTAGTTGACAGCTTTTTTACTGAGGTAACCTAAAGAATGGAAGATGTGTAAAGGCTGCATTGAAATGAGGAAGTAGGCTCCACTGGATGCATAATATCAGTCCACATGAATGATGAAAGCACAAATAAGCTGAAAGATAACCTGAGTATCCAAGGAATTAGTTGTAGTGTGTGAGAGGCAAGACCAAGCTCATACAGACATGGGCACTGTAAAGCACATGGAAGTTTTAAAAGGTGGCAAATGATCCAATTAGAAGGAACCTATGGAAAAGGAAGACCAATGAAAACATAGGAAGAAATGAGAAAGCTAATCTCAGGTGGCTGGACCTCACAAAAGAAATGACAAAAAAAAAAGTGATAAGTAGTGGGGCAATGTGCTGGAAAGATTCTGTCAAATGCATGCAAGCAAGGAAAAAATGGACATAATATGATGATGATACAAAAGGAATGTCTGAAGCCCATCCCTTGAAGTGACACAAATAGGATTTGCAATTGGTGTTTCAGGACAATGACACAAACATCAATTATACAGTACTCCTGCTGCTTAACAACTTATATCCATGTACCTAACTTCATAACTCCTTGTGTGTGTGTGTGTGTGTGTGTGTGTGTGTGTGTGTGTGTGTGTGTGTGTGTGTGTGTGTGTGTGTGTGTGTGTGCATGCATATTTATGTATACATAACATACATATTTAAATAAGTGATTGAATATTCTTTTTTTTTACTTATTGAAAACATGACAACATTTTATTTTCATTTTGTTTACAAATATTTCCTCCAAGTATTGTTCTTCGGAATACTTTGTTGTTGTTCCATTTGTAATAATAATCTTCTAAGGTCCAGTGTAAGGTTAACATTCAAGACATACTTCACATTATAATCTGAATGAAAATAATTACACAGGCAGTTGGTGTTGCTACTAAAATTGCTTTTTCCATATTTTTATTTCTATTTTTAATTTTCAATACAAGGAGAGAAAGAAAGGAATGCCATAGGACTGTTTTGTTTCTGTTTCTCATTGGTTTAGGTTTCCAGACTTAAATTTTTCTGACAATTGGCGTCAGGTTGCTGTTTGCAATCAGGATGTGGTCAGGTTGTTAGCATTAGGTTTCAGTTTGTTTTTCTAGGATGTGGTGTTGTTGAAATTTTGAGTCATGTTTGCTACCAAAAATGATTCTACTATTGTTTTGTATTCTATTATCATTATTAAAGGCGGCAAGCTGACAGAATCATTAGCACGCTGGACAAAATGCTTAGTGGCATTTCATCTGTCTTTACGTTCTGAGTCCAAATTCTGCCAAGATTGACTTTGCCTTTCACTTTTTTGGGATCGATAAATTAAGTACCAGCTGCGTACTGCAGTTGATCTCATTGACTGGCTCCCTCCCTTAAAATTTCAGGCCATGTGCCTATAATAGAAAGGATTATTATTATTAAGGTGGCGACCAGGCAGAATCGTTAGCATGCTGGATGAAATGCTTAGCGGTATTTCACCTGTCACTGCATTCTGAGTTCAAATTCCTCCAAGGTCAACTTTGCCCTTCATCCTTTCAGGGTCAATAAATTAAGTACCAGTGAAATACTGGAGTCATTGTAATTGACTAGTTCACTCCCACTAAATTTCAAGCCTTGTACCATTTGTAGAAAGGATTATTATTGTTATTATTATTATTATTGCATACCGGGTAAAATGTTTGGCAACATTTCATCCGTTTTTATGTTCTGAGCTCAAATGCCATTGAGGTCCACTTTGCCTTTCATCCTTTCAAGGTTGATAAATTAAGTACCAGTGAAACACTGGGGGTCGATGTAATATGACTAGTCCCCTCCCACAAAATTTCAGGCCGTGTGCCTTTAGTAGAAAGGATGATTATTATTATTATTATTATTAGCAGCAGCAGTAGGGCTGCTAGCTGGCAGAATCGTTAGCACACTGGGCAAAATGCTTAACATCATTTTGTCTGTCTTTACATTATGAATTCAAATTCGGCAGGGGTTGACTTTGCCCTTCATCCTTTTGGGGTTGATAAATTAAGTACCAGTGAAACACTGGTGTCAGTGTAATTGACTAGTCCTCTTTCCACAAATTTTCAGGCCTTGTGCCTTTAGTAGAGAGGATTATTATTATTATTATTAGTTTCAATAATTTTTTCCATCTGCACTATCAGTTAAAAAATATTTCCTGAAGAACTTAGAATTTTAGACTGTGAATATCTTGAAACACTGATGGTACAATGGACCTCGGAACATTAACCTTTTCAGGCCATATTCCTGGTTTACTGAAATTATCAATCTTTATACTTTGTTGAATCCAAAATACAGTGGGAATTGACAAACCCTATTAAAATCTGGTCAAATTAAGAAAAAAAACATTGGTCTATCAGAAAAAAAAGACAGGTCAGCAGTGCAGATTACATTGTTTATAAATGTCTGCTCAGAGACAGCATAATGTTGAGTATTATTTGATCAAATAGATCTAGATGATAAATCGAAATCAATTGAAGATGAAAAGTTTAAAGCAGAAGGTAATAATCTTTTCTACTCTAGGCACAAGGCCTGAAATTTTGGTGAAGGGGGCCAGTCGATTAGATTCAACCCAGTACGCAACTGGTACTTAATTTATTGACCCCCGAAAGGATGAAAGGCAAAGTTAACCTCAGCGGAATTTGAACTCAGAACATAATGACGAAATACCGTTAAGCATTTCGCCTGGCATGCTAACGTTTCTGCCAGTTCACCGCCTTGTAGAAGGTGATAATAATGTGTCTCAAATGAGGAAACATTTTCCAGCTGATCATAGTGATGATGCAATACTAGTATTAAATGAACAGATAACCAATTCCAGAAAATAACCTCAATCTTTTAGGTGTTTTTGTTTAATAATTTTACAGTCAGTCTCAGTTTGTTTAAATTTCATATGTCCTCAATGAGAAGCTAAGATAAACACCAATTGCCTCCTCCCTCTCAGGCTAATAGGGTTAAAATTTTTAACAAAATATCATCACCATTTAGTGTCCATTTTCCATGCTGGCATCAGTTGGACATTTTGAGCTACGAAGCTGCATCAGATCTCAATATCAGCTTTGGAGTGGTTTCTATAACTGGTGTCCTTCTTAATGCAAAGCACTTTACAGTATGTACTGGGTGCATTTTTTTGTGACATTGGCTATTGTGAAATCACCAAATAACTTGCAAGACAAGGAAAAGAAAGGAAAAAAGTACCCTTGATTAAGTGAGTGAGGATGTATTTCAGATGGGAGGAGGGTAGCTTTATGCCAACATTGAAGGCTAAAGTATGATAGAGAGACAAGCCCAGCTGTCTTCTTATAGAGGTAATATATGGCCACCCTACACTGAGGGTGGGTGGGAGTAACTGAAAGGGAGATAACGATGGTGGTGATAGGATGCCAGAGCATACCCTCAAAGTACAAGAAGGTGAGTATATGTCACTCAAAGCTATTGAAATCCTCTACATGCTACAGACAACAACCAAATTTTTCTCAAATAACCCCTATAGTCTTAAATAAAGCAAGATAGAATAGCCAATGAATGTAGTCCCTAGTGTACAAAATGATGAGATGGTCATGACTGGAACACATTTGATCCTAATCTGCTTCTTCAGGACTAAATTGGGGGTTAAATATACCACAGACCCCACTCAAACATATGTAGACTAAACATCATCTATAAGTGTGGCCCTTATTTTGCACACTTTCTCCCCTTACATCTTACTATTCTCCCCTGTCTTTTGCCAAGTTGTTCTCTTGATAATCATTACAAGTTTAGAAAATCACCCTTACAAAATATTCCTAACATGACACACATTCAAGACGTGTTCATGTAGTAGGTCACTGTGTTAAACACACTCATGCATGCACACAAACATGCACATGCATGCATGTACACACACAGATGTAAGCATATACATACACAATACATGCACATACATGTTCACACTTTCTGTGACATACATCTTACAATTATCATTGTTCTTGGCTTCTATTCTATGCAACTGTTAAATGCCAATGTTTTGTCGTTGTTGTACTATTGTCCTCATCTTTACCACCACTACTACCACTGTCAAGTGAGATACTGTAATGAATTCACAGTTCAGTCAAGCAGTGCACTAAATAGATAGTATTCTTGAATCCAGATACTAAACTTGAATGGAAATCAGTATATTTTCAATCTTTTCTGAGTCAATAAGATAAATAATCCTTAATATAACGAGATCAAAAGAAACTGTGTCCCTACTTCAAAGTTTGCGAAGGCACATGGCCTGGTGGTTTGTGTGTTATGCTGACAATCTTTAAGCCATGGGTTCAATTCCTGGACCAGGTGGTGTATTGTGTCTTTGAACAAGGCACTTAATTTCACATTGCTCCAGTCAACTCAGTTGTAAATGAGTATCAACAGCAGCTCGGGTCAGGAAGTGGGTTTAACCTTGGGATGGAATAGCACTCCATCCAGGAAGGAGGTCTTTACTCTCAGTTTAATCTAAGCACTATAGAAACTGAGATAGGCTGTCTTGGCTTAATGAACCTCTAAGTTTGAAAAAGGCTTTACAACTATGTTTGAAACTATAGCTATAATTATAATTTCCTCATTATCATCACTATCAATGTATTAATGTCTACTGTTCCATGCTTATATTGATCAAATGAGAGTATGCTGAGGCAGAGATTTCCTATGACGAAATTGCCCTTCGTGTTGCCAGACCCCACTTGTTCCCGAGTGAGGTAATGATCTCCCAGTCTACTGAACAGCTAACAGCTTGGACATATTCTGTGTGGAAAACTGGAAACAAACAACATTGTTTAAGGAGCCTTTTGTTTACAAAGATCACACATGTCAAGACATGTCAGGAAGACCAGATTATCCTTTCGTGGTGGACTGCAAGATAATGACACCAGTAGGAAGCCATTGTTTACAAACTGATGAACATAGGAAAACAAACATACATGTATATTTTATACATGTGTATGTGTTTCTATGTTGTTTGTCTTCAGCTACTGCTTAACAACTAGTGATGGTTTGTTATGTCCCTACAACTTAGCAGTTTGGCATAGACCAATAGAATAAGTACCAGGATTTAATAAAAAAAAAAAAAAGTACTGGGGTCAATTCATTTGACTAAGAACCCTTTAAGGCAGTACCCCAACATGGCTTCAGTCCAATGATTGAAACAAGTAAAAGATAAACACACACACACACTGAGAGATTCTTCAGTTTCCATCTACCAAATCCACTCAAGGCTTTGGCCTGGGGCTATAGTAGAAAGCAAACTTTCCAACCACATAGTTATAACTGCATCTATAATAAGAGTAATAGTAATGATGATGAAGATACAACAATAAATAAGCCTTGTAATAACTGTCATCATTGTTATAGCATAAGACAATGGTAGAATTGGTAAAGTACTGGACAAAATGCCATACGAATCCCGCTGACATCAGCTTTGCCTTTCATCCTCCTCCTCATCATCATTCATGGGTTCGATGAGTTTACTGAGGTGGATTATCTACAACCAGATGCCTTTTCTGTCGCCAACCCTCAAGGTCTACAAAGCAATTAAGTACTATGGCTGATTTAATCAACCGCATCCAAAACTAAACTAGAATCAAAGCCCAAATTATGTAAGATAAGTTATTCTTGGATGTTACCATAATCTGAACCTTCAGATGGACTGGATGTAGAGTAAAGCTACAAGCAGGGTGGCCAGTCTGATTCAGAAATGGGTGGAGAGGAAGCTACTCGTGAAAAGTCAAGCAGAAGTGGTGAATATACACATTGTTTCCCTTGTATATTACCTTCTGAAGCTCACGTTATGTCTTACCCAAATTTTCATCTCACCAAATTGGAGCATCTGTTCATTCGCTTAATATAGAAGTGACTTAATATAGAAGTTCCACTGGTCATGTGGTCCATCTGTTGCCAACACATTTGCACAGAGGGATCAGTATACCTTGGTTAATCATGATTTTGCCTGTTGTCTTTCTGGAGTTGATAAAATAGATACCAGTGCAGCACAGGGGATCAATTAAATGGAAACCCATCCTCCCAAGTTTGCAGCCTTGTACCTACATTAGCAATTGTTATGATTAAAATAGTAATGTGGTATGAACAGTAGAGCACCAGATTAAAAGCATGTGATACTTAGCTATAATTGCTTGCATTCTAAGTTCAACTTCAGCTTTCACATCTCCAAAGTCAATGGAGTAAGAGCTAGTCAGGCTGATTAAATCAACTACACCCTTCCACCAAATATGTGGCCTTCACCACTATCATCCTGAAATTCTTCATCATTTTACATCTACTTTCCATGCTGGTTTGAGGTGGACAGGCATCAAGGTCTGAGTCATTCAAGTTAAAAACCACTATCAATATTTATGGCTGTGTAGTAAGAAGTTTGCATTCTAACCACACAGTTCTGGGTTCAGCCCACTGTGTGACATCTTAGGCATTGTCTTCTACTATAGCCCTGGACCAATCACAGTTTTATGAATGGATAAGTTAGACAGAAACTGAAAGAATACCATCATATAGATGTGTGTGTGTGTACCTTGTGTGAGCGTGTCTGTTCCCTTAACACTTCTTGACAATAAGTGTTGGTTTGATTACACCCCTGTAACTTAGCATTTCAGCAAGAAACCGACAGAATAAATACCAGGCTTTAAAAAATAAGTACTGGGGTCAATTCATTTGACTAAAACTCTTCAAGGAAGTACCCCAGCATGGCCACAGTCCATGACTGGAAAATGTAAAAGACAAAACTAAATGTGATTTGGTATTTCATTTGTGTCCACCTACTGCTAAATTAAAATTATGCAGAGTCAAAAATGTCTTTCATCTCTCAAAGGTCAATAAAATAAATAAATATCAATGAATTATTTAATCAAATACATGACGCCCTCCCCTAAAATTTGAAGCATGCATCAGAATTAATAAATACTGTATGTATATATATACATGTATTAACCACAATGACATAACTATATTCTTTGAATCCAAATATTAACAGGTTAGGGTAGCCTGGTGATTCATAATGGTCATATATGCTGAGTGCTTCATTATAAGAAATCTATTGATTAGTCTAATTACAAACAGAGGAGTCAGAGTAGGTGCTGCCATGAATTGATGAGTCAGAGTTGAAAGTTTTTGTGATAAAACTAATAAGCAGTAGTTCATCAGTTATCAGAGATGAATTCTTCCAGTAGATATGATCAACCAAAAATGGTGCTAAAATACAGCTGGTTTCAGTCACTGATTGATGAAGACTTCTGATCACAAAAAGTAACAGGGCACAACTATCTGACTAGAAGACAATATAACTGAGAAGGACAGTATTCCAACACAAGAATAGTTTGTGGACTTGACTGAACAAATATTTTTGATATACCCACAGAATATTTCCCACTTCATATTACACCCATCTTCTATGTATCTGGGCTGGTTAACCAAAAGAAGTACCAGTAATCTGTTAGGATCAAGTCTATCACCCACTCTCCAGCTCAACACAACCACCTGACAAAAGGTGGGGTTAAAACCAGTTGACAGATCAAACTTACCAACTCAAAGTCAAGTACGACCAAATCAGCAGACTTCAGCAGAGTTTCCATCAACCTAACTCCATTTACAAGCCTTGGATGACCTGAGGCTACAGTACATGATACTTCAACAAGGTACTGTGCAATGGGACTACCCAAAAGCCAGGAGGTGGATAGCAGAATTATCATACAGCATCGGAGAAAATGCCATGCAACATGCAGACCTTTCTTTGTATTCCGAGTTTTTGCTATTGATACGTGCCTTTCATTCATTGGACGCTGGACTCCGCTTGTGAAGACCTGTTGAGGCAAGTGAGGGCGAAGTTGTGATGGCACCTGTGCCGGTGGAGCGTCATCTGAGCGTGATTGTTGCCAGAGCAGCTGTCTGGCTTCCGTGCCGGTGGCACGTGGATGGCACCATTTGGACGTGATTGTTGCCGGCGTCGCCTTACTGGCACTTGGGCCAGTGGCACGTGGAGGAACATTCAAGCAAGGTCATTGCCGGTGCTGCTGGACTGGCTCCTGTGCAGGTGACACATAAAATGCACCATTCTGAGCGCGGCCATTGCCAGTACCGCCAGACTGGCCTTCGTGCCGGCAGCACATAAAAGCACCCACTACACTCATGGAGTGGTTGGCGTTAGGAAGGGCATCCAGCTGTAGAAACACTGCCAAATCAGATTGGAGCCTGGTGTAGCCATCTGGTTCGCCAGTCCTCAGTCAAATCGTCGAACCCATGGAAAGCGGGCGTTAAACGATGATGATGATGATACCTGAACAAGAGAGAAACTGTATGGTAAGAAGCTTGCTTCCCAACCACATGGTTCCAGGTTGTCCCCTTGTGTAGCATCTTGGACAAATGTCTTCTACTATATAGTCTCAGACTGATCAAAGCCTTGTGAGTGGATTTAGTAGATGGAAACTGAAAGAAACTTGTATATATGTGTGTGTGTGTCTTTGTATGTGTTTGTCCCCCATCTCCACACACTGCTTGACAGTTGGTGCTGGTGGGTGAATGTCTTCGTAACATAGTGGTTTGGCAAAAGTGACCAATAGAATAAGTACCAGTCTTTAAAATAAATAAATACTGGGGCCAATACATTCAACTAAAAATTCTTCAGCACTGTGCCCTAGATCGGTCGCAGTCTAATGTCTGAAACAAGTAAAAGATAAAAGATATATATATATATATCCTACAACCTTAGAAAAGGACACATTGAATAATACAGGCTTATATTGAGTATCAATAGGCATGCTAGGCCAGAGTTAACCCCAGTTTTTATAGCTTTTAAGTGACTCACATTGCTACCCATTTTCAACTGAGTGGACAGGAGTAATGTGAAAATGAGTGACTTGCTCAAGAACACGATGCTGCCTCATCTGAGAACTGAACCTATGACCTAACAATTGTCAGCTCAGCACACAAACCACTGCGCTCCGTGTGTCTCCACACTGCATTCAGTGTACATTGGGAAATAGACATGATGGTCAAGGCTGGAACAGTATTGCTCATAAGTCAGTTTACCCAATGCTGCTGCACTGAGGTTAAACTATTTCTGTGAGTAAACTAAGCAAAAGACAAAAGGTAACTTAAATGAAGAAAATTTTGAAAACAGCAGGAGAGACCTGGAGTAAAGAGAATAACAACAAAAGGCCTCTGACAAAGCAATTCATTGATTAACCAAGTGGTCAATCAAACAGTTGAGTAGTTGATTGATCATCATTATCATCATAATAATAATGATAAAAGGTACAGTAGAATTAGCTTGCATGTATATTTATTGGAAAAATGACTCTCCCAACATACAATGTGTTTCAACATGATTTTACATCAAGAATCTCACAAAAGAAAAATCCTACAGATTTTTATTAAAATAATTGAAAAATCCTACAACATTAAAAGACCAAAAAACAAAAAAAAAAAAAACGAAGAAAAAGTGAAAGAGAAGCTTACCCTTAACTGTGAAATTATTAAGAGGTTCTGTGGCGTCATTCTCAGGTTTCGCCCGAAAACCGAAGAAGGCACCATTTTTCCGTAGAAGGAAATATCGTTTCCTCCAATTTTTAATATGTTCTCCTGCAATGAAATGAAACAACAGAATTTTCATTTTAAGAATTCAATATCATCAAAGGCTTAAAACAGTGGTTCTTAAACTGGGGTCCATGGTCCCCCAGGGGTCTGCAAAGTGATTTTAGGGGGACCACAAAGGGACACTGAAGTATTGTGAAAACAGGTGGCTTGGGACAGTTAAGTTTTAAGATCTCCCTTAAATCACACCCTACTATCTTAAAAAGGGAAGGACACATTACAAAATATAATCCTCAGTGCCTCTAAAACAAAAAGGCAATGATCAAGGTAAGAATGTCTTTGATTAGTTTAATCATGGTTGATCTAGAATTAAACTTCAACATCATCCTGAAACGCTTTACACTTTCTTTTTACTACATTACAGAGATGAATCCCCGAGTGAGCCTCTATACAGAGAAATGGTTAGAGCTTGAAAATTTTGAGCAAATCCACTTGTGAGTGGCACAAAAGGAGAAGTCTCCAGTAGATTTGATTTTCTGAAAGCTGTACTGATGGTTTTTAAATATGGAGTGGGATTCAAACTGTTGAAGAATGTGGTTGTTAAGAACTCTCAATCATGTTTGAGATAATGGAAGTGAAAGCAATAGTCAATAACTGGTAGGGTCAGAGGTGTTGCCCTTGTTGGGAATGGGACAATATAGTGTTTCCAATGATTGCGGTAGGCAGCTGTAGCGAGACACAGAAGAGTTTTGCAAAGATAATTGATGTAAAAATTTCTGGTTGTATATCATTTTGTTTCTGCATCAATATGATGTGATTATGTATGCCAAGAGTTAAAGATGATGACTACAGAGAAGAGTGTAGAAAGTAATAGGGGATCAAGGAATTATTGACAGCTGGAGAAGTTCAGAGAATGGTAGAGGCAACAGATGTATTTAGAAAGGTGGAAAAGAGAGAGACTATGAAGCAGAGTAGCTGAAAGTTGTCATTGCTGATATCCAGGTGAGAGAAGGTGAATGGTGGAGAGCAGAATCTATATATGTACAGACACCACCTTTTAGAAGTTTGAATATAGAGTATAACTTGAACTGTACAGACATCACCATCATCGTCGTCATCATCATCATCAGTTAACAGCCATCTTCTATGCTGATAAGTATTGGATAGTTTGGCAGCATCCAGTTAGCTGGAAGACTATCAAGCTCCAACGTCTGCTTTGACATGCTGGATGCCCTTCCTAATGCCAACCACTTTACAGTGTACTGGGTGCTATTTACATGACACCAGCACTAGTGAGGTCACTAAGCAGCTCACATGACAAAGAAAATGACTCTTCAACTGAGTAGAGCTGTAGTAAAGAGAGACGTGGCTTTATGCCAGGTGTTGCAAGACTAAAGTGGGACATGGCTATCCCACATTATGTAAGGGTTAGTGGGAGTAGTTGGAAAGACTACACAGATGGTGACAATGAGGTTTCAAGGTATAGAAAGGTAAGTATACAAACAAAGAATCAGGAAGTGTGGGTGGATAAGTTCATAAGAGTGTGAGAGGAGTGTGACAGATGGTTAGACATAGGTGTAGAAGTGAATGTAGCAAATGATGAACAAGGCTGGAAGTGAAAGAATAGCAGTTGTTCAAGAAGGAGGTGGTGGTGGTGGTGAACAGCAATAGAATAAACCTATAGATAGGTTAGAAAATAGAGGCAGATGAGGTGAGCGAAAGAGAGATACGTACAGTGACAGAGAAGAGTATCAGAGGTATGTAGAGGAGGTTATAGTAAGTGGCAGATAAAGATTAGGAGCAACAATAGCAGATGTGATAGAGATAAAAATGATAGCAGATATGAGAGGGTGTTAAAGATGAGGTATGACAGTTCTAAGATGTAGCTCAGAGGTTGGGGAGAGATAATTGGTGGCACAAAAAGAACAGGAAGGTTTTAACCCTTTCGTTACTGTATTTATTTTCAGATGCTCTGTTTCTTTCAATTACTTTAACCCTTTAGTGTTCACATTATTCTGCCATAATTAATGCTTTTTTATCCACATTATTTTGAACTAATCATACATTATCTCGTAGGTATGAGATTTAGATGAGGTAGCTGTTAATTTTTAAAACGATATTGTAGGGTTGGTGTGAGAGACCAGATTTGGCCAGTTTGAACATAGAATAGGCAGAATACTGCTGGCTGGATATGGCCAGTTTAAATGCTAAAGGGTTAAATATAACGAAGAATTTAGTAAAATAACTTAGTTATCATTAAGCTGGTGTTAGGAACATAAATTGTGACTAAGGTTTGGTGGAAGATTTTAATTCAAAATTTATGAAAACAAGACATTTGTACTCAGAGCCAGAGCCGGTTTCAGCTGGGTTGGTAACGAAAGGGTTAAATAATGGTAAAAAATGAATGTCTTACAGAAAAACTGTGAGAACAAGGGTAATGTCTTTTAGGAAGTGTTTCTTTTGAAATGTCAGCATCCCATTCAAAGACAGGTATATCTTACATCAGATTATAGCTTACAAAATGAGAGTTAAGCATTAAGCAACAGTCCCATAAATGGATACTTCTGAATTGTGGAAAAATTTACTTATTCACCACACCAATAAAATACTCTCAAGTCCAACACTAAAACTTACATGTAATTCTTCCATTTTAAAAGACCAACAAAACTACTACTATCACTTACCAAATAGCAACAAGTCAGTTTCAAATTATGGATTATTTGCACTACAATCTCAATTGTCTAGTTTTGTTTTTCTTATCTTAGAAGCCACATAGGTAAGAAAATTATCGACAATGACCTTACTTCACAGTTCCATGAGTTGCCACAACCACAACTATATATAGCATCAATCAGAAGAAGGTAGTTTTCTTAAGGACCAGGGTCCAGTTTTGGCTTCATGGAGTCAAACAGTCAAGAAATAGTCCTGCTTGGATAGAACACTAATCCTGCATGTGTAATTCTGTAAATGATCTGGCACCAATTCCCAATAAGGTTTTCTTCTGAAATACATGCATTCATCAGTCAGGTTAGAGAGCGTTTTGAACTGATTTAGTGTGTTTATGCCTATTTGCGTACAGCGAGAAATTTTCTCCACGACAAAATACAGTGAACGGCTTTTTTATGGGTCTGAATATGTCCCAAGAATATTTGAACTGGCAACAAGTTTGTATTTATATTCATCAGAGGTTAGCACTCCTATTCTATGTTTTATTTACTGTGAGCTCCTGATTAGTGCAACAAATTACAATACAATGGCAGGAATTATAATAAGAGATAATCTATCTCTTTTAAGTTCATAGTCTTTCTCTTTCTGGTGTCTGATGCTGAAGAGGAGATAAGCACTCCAAAATTCATGCATCCATAAGCCTGGTTAGCAGGTGATTCAAACTGAATTGGTGTGTTTACACCTACTTGACTACAGCAACAAATTTTCTCCATGAAAAAATACAGTGAAAAGCTTTCTTATGGTTTCAAATATGCCTTAAGTATATTTGAACAGGTAACAAGTTTGTATACAGAATTAAGTACACTGTGCATACATGCATAAAAATGCTCTCAGTGGATTTGTTCTCAAAGTAACTCAAAATATGCAAGCTGGTCCATTCCATCTCTATATAACCACTACTATTAACAGCCATGGGTAGTGTCCTGTAATGCTTGACTCCCACCAACCGTGCCCCTGTAAGCAACAGGCAATATATAAGAACAAATCAAAAATATAATTGGTAGAGTGTCAGGCAAAACTTATGTTATTTGCTTACATCCCTTCATGTCCTGAATTCAAATCCTTTTTAGATTAAGGCTAACTTTCATTGTTCCATTCTGAGGTTGATAAAAGTAGAGGAGTAGATATAATCAATTATATCTTTGAAGGCAGTATTCCCCGCCTGGCATGGCCTCAGTAAAACAAGGTAAATAAAAGTAGAGCTAATAAAAGTCATGCTTACCGCGTTTCCATAGATAACCTTCTTTCACCACAAGTGCGTGGCAATCAGAACTCATGTCAGCCTACAATCTTGCTTTTCTAAATCTGAAATGAAATAAGACAATAATTTATTAGTGGTAATGATGATGATGGGTCTTTTATTGGTTTCAATGATCAGGAGTCAGTGGTTTGATTAACTGAACTGTTCACTCATTATTTTTAACATGCAAATGGCTGTGTATTCCACAGGCACATGTACCTTTAATGTAATCCTTATCACACAAATCCACTTACAAGATTTCAATCAACCCAAGGTTCTGGTCAGAAAAAACACCAATCCAAGATGCCAAGCAGTGTGATTGAGTCCAGGACCTCATGATTGCAAAGCAAACTCCTTAATTACTCGACAAAGCCTACATCCATAGCCATTAATAGTTATGCTAAAAGTAGTAGTAGCATTTTATAAATAAATAATATAGATTTCACACAACAATGTGAAGTTATAGTCATAGGTGGAAGGATATATTTGGTTGGTTAAGTCAATCATGGTGCATGGCAGCTACTTGCTGAAGTCTAAGTCAGTTCTGATTGTGAAAACTTATAATCAAAGGTGTTCTTGCTGTGACCATCTCCCTGTTTTTGTATATTTTTGACTAGAGGTTCACTCCCTTGCATGCAACATATCAGACACAGGTTGTGTTGTTAACCAACTGGAGATGTTCTCCTGGGGGTTAAAAAATCGTAGTAACGTCGTTCCGTATGGAACAGCCATGTTAAAGTAGCAACAAACATTACCTTTCTAGGATTACATTATCCAATATGTCCATCCACATTTTTTTCAGATTTGAGAGAGATATAGTTGCTATTTCTGGAAGGCTGTGTGACCATATAGGGCTCCCACATTAGCTTAACCAGCAGATCAAATAGAGCTGAATATGTTTTTATTCTACTGAACTGCAGGCTTAAACGAATAATGCACAACATACCATCATAGATGCACATTAATCTAATGCATACTTTGGAAACCTATAACATACCACAACAGCACACTCTGTAAAGATGGAACGAACAAGAGGATTATTGAATAGTCTACCAATTTATAGATCTCAATTTCAAATCTGTTGTAGTGATATTTTGTGGTCTCAGTATGATATTGAAATGTCTATGACTTGGGTAGCATTTTATGAAACTGGGACTAAATATTGAGAATATCATCTGTGATAGAGTGGTTATTGAGGTGAACAATTATTTCAGTTTCATCATCATCATCATTATCGTCGTTTAACATCCGCTTTCCATGCTAGCATGGGTTGGACGATTTGACTGAGGACTGGTGAAACCAGATGGCAACACCAGGCTCCAATCTGATTTGGCAGAGTTTCTACAGCTGGATGCCCTTCCTAACGCCAACCACTCCAAGAGTGTAGTGGGTGCTTTTACGTGCCACCGGCATGAAGGTACTGGCAACGGCCACGCTCAAAATGGTGTATTTTATGTGCCACCCGCACAAGAGCCAGTCCAGGGGCACTGGCAACGATCCTGCTCGAAAGTCCTTACACATGCCACAGGCACAAGTGCCAGAAAGGCGACGCTGGGCGTAATCAAAACTAGACACTGCTTCTGGTGAACTCTTAACAATTAATAATGAACATTATTTTTCTTTGAGGATCTGGGCGCTGTGTTTATCTGCATATAAACATCCAAATTGACAGAATCATTCAACCAATACTCACAAATAGGAATTTGTAAAAAAATGCTTTAAGTAAAGTCCATCTTTCTTCTGTAACAACAACAGTAATTAAGAGGTCTCATGACTAAGCACAAATATGTGTGCCGATGGAGTGGTGGGGGTGATAGATTTGATAATAATAAAAAAAAAAGAGAATTAAAAAAGGACAGAGATAACTGGAGATTAAATGATAGTAAGGACATATCCAACAAGTACACAACAGGGAGAAATGAATCAACAAAACTTAAAAACAGAAACATGGTGGGAATGTTGGTAATGGTACTGATAACTGTTGTTATTTCTAAACCCACATGAATAAATTGTCCTATTTATGTACAAGAGAAGTTTGTAATAACATAAAACAAGCAGAGTAAAAAAACACAAGGACTAATTACACGTTTAAAAATCTAAGAAACCATTATTATATTTATTATTACTATCACCACCAAATTACAATGTGTCAATAAATAGACTACCAACAATACTGTTTTTAGTTTAAAACAATCGCTTTCAATCAACATTCTTTCTCTTCTTTTTTTTTTTTGTTTTGGTTACCCAAGTACAACACAAACAGTATTGACTTGACATAAACCAACAAAGAACCCTTGACATGATCACATGACACGTTAAAAAATAGAAACTAAAACTTCCTTAAATCACAACCAATCATCTTAAAGGGCACACTGGGCATTGAAGGTTCCTTATACACAAGAAGACAGAATGAGCTTGATTGGATCACCTTTGATCATAAGTCAGCTCAATCAGGACTGCTCTGGGATTAGACACAAGTACTTTGTGAGCAAATGAAATATCTCAAGGCATTACTTTCTAAGTTCAAATCCTACCAAAGTCAGCTTTGTCTTTCATTCTTTTGGGGTGACCTGGAACTAGACAAACAGCACATTGTAGGCAGAACTGTTAGTGCAAAAAAAAAAGAAAAAGTCTCAAGGCAGTTTAGTTATGGGTCATTACTTTCTGAGTTCAATTCCCACTGAGATAAACTTTGTCTTTCATCCTTTTAGGGTGGTTAAAATTAAGTATCAATCAAGTAATGGGGTCTATGTATTAAATCACCTCTACAAATTTCAGGCTTTGTGCCCATGCGAGAAACAACTATTTCACATCAATCTCTTCTCCCATTTTCTCCCTGAAAATAAAGTATGTTCAGTTTCACTGTAAAGATGAAAAGTGAGAGCAAGCTGAATAGTTTTGGAGTCCCTTGACAGTGGAAAGAAAGCATAATATAAATCTAAGAAATGATAAATTATCATCATCACTGTATGTCCATGTTTCACGCTGGCATAGGTTGGACAATTTGACAGGATTCAATGGGACCAAGGAATCTATCATGCTCCAATGTCTGCTTTGGCATGGTTTCTATAGATGGATGCTCTTCCTAATGTCAACTGCTTTACAGCATGTACAGGGTGCTTTTTCATGCCACCAGCACTAGTGAGGCTGCCATGCAGCTTGCAAGACTATGAACCCCTGAGGGGGCAAATTTATGCAAAGAGATGAAGAGTAGAGAGAGGCAACATATGAGAGAAAAGGGCCAGAGCTGAACAAGTTTCTTGTTGTAGAGGCACTACATAACTACTCACACTTTAGAAGAAAGAGTGGGAGTGATTGGGTGCAGCTGGAATGCAATAAAATTAGTGGCAATGAGGTATAAGGATGGACTATGAAAGCATAAGGGTAATAGGAATAATTTAGCAGTGGGGTGGGGAGTGGGGAGCTCTAATAGTGTAGAGCAGCAAAATAGGAATGATACAATAAACAGGAGAGGGGAAGAGAGAGGCAAGCATAGTGTATGAGGAGGGTGAGATATATGGTGGGGATATGGGAGTTAATTTTGTGGTACGGTGAGGGTGGGTGATCAATGAAAGTGTGGGTGGAGAGAACAGTATTACTGGATGAAGAGTGGGTTAGCAAAGTGAAGTGGCTCTAGTTATTAAAAAAAGTGGAAAAATTACAGTAAGGGAGGTGATAGGTGGTGGATGCCCTGAGGAGGAAAGAAACTAGATGAAGGGAAACTCAGTTTTGTCAAATTGGGTGGGTCTTCTCAAAAATCAGTCATCCTGCTTCTTTTGCCATCTCTGTGAGGGTCAAGATGCTGAGATAAGTCTTCACTAACTCATCCCATGTCTTCCTATTCCGCAGGTTCCATCCACATTTAGTGATTGGCACTTCTTTATACAGCCATCTTCATCCATACATATCACATGTCCATACCAGTAGTCTTTTTTTTCTTGCACACTAGTGGTGTTTTGAATGTAATTTAGCATAAAATTTTAATGGAAGGGTTATGTCTTTTGGTCCTCTTTAAGAACCTTCAAAATGTAAACTTGTACAGTTGGTATATACCTTGTCAGTTATGAGTGAGGTTCAATATATGCACACATCGTCTTTGTTGAAGTACTATAGTCATCAATCCCTCCATTTGATAAGGTTCAGTAAGCATAATAATTAGCAAAGAGACGCTTATTTGTGCAAAACACTAAACAAAGACGTAAAGCTTCTAAAATATCTTACCAGATTTGAATGTCACTCCAGTTATCTTTCTACAATGTAGTGACGTATTTCTAGATATGCAATGAATGATTAAAAGACAGATGGAACCCTATCATCACAGTTCTACTTGATAAGGTTGACCTGGGGCTAAATAGCAACAATAATGCTGAGCCAAGCATTTAGTTGGTGGTCCAACAGCAGTATGAATGGAGGATTCTAGAGGATGTAACCCTACAAAAGGCTGTGAGCTATCAGCAGTGTGGATTTCTAATGCAGCATGTACAGAAAATGCACCTTTACAATCAATTAGCACACAATATTCTCATTTAAAACTTTCTTTATATGTAATGATGGTTTCTAGTTAACCAAGTGCAAATTTCACAACTGTAAAGAATGAACTGAAAACACAAATCTTTGTTCACAGTATGATCCCTTTAAGTTTATTTATTTACTACTTGGTGGGTCTGGAAGAAGGGCCAGAGCTCATTGCCTTCACAGGCCCTCTAAGACCTCTTGAGCCTTTGCAAGTCAACATATGTGCAAAAGAAGAGCAGAAAGGGAAGTCTGGATCATGCAGGGTATGCTATACAAGTCCATCCAATGGCTACATTATCTGAGCATGAAATTTGAAGTAGCTCATGTATAACTCTTGTATTTATATATATTATATGTATATAAAAATCATCATTTTCAATGCTTGCTTTTCCATGCTCTTATGGGTCAAACAGAACTTTTAGAGGCAGATTTTCTACAGTCAGATGCCCTTCCTGTCGCCAACTCTCAGCTGTTTCCAGATAAAGTAATATTTCCCCACATCCAGACATGTTTTCATAGAATATTAGAAATGAATGTCACCATCATGCAAGTGGTGTCCAATAAAGGACACCACTGGCATGACTGTGACATTCATTTACAACTATCATGTGATGTGAAGGCGAGGAGACAGTAACACACACACATACATAACATACACATATGGCAGGCTTCTTTCAGTTTCCATGTACCAAATCCACTCACAAGGCTTTGGTCAGCCCAGAGCTATAGAAGAAGATATTATATAAAGAAAATTGGCAGAGTCATTAGGGCACTGGATAGACAACCCTGCAGTCATCATTCTGGCTCTTTGTGCTTTGAGTTCGAATTCAATCAAAGCCAACTTAGCTTTTCATTCTTTCAACATTGATAAATAAAGTTGCCAACTGACGTTGCTTTCTCTTTCTCTCTCTCTTTCTCAGAAATCAGATGTGGTTAAACCAGGAGAGGGATGGTCTCTGTCAGATTTTAAAATGTAAGGCATACCATATGTCACAGATCAGTGTAGTTAGTTTCTTTACACTTAGCTGGCATGAAACTTTGATAATGCATACACACATACACTTTGGATGACCAGGCATTCATGCATCAATCTGAGGTTTTTCTCCATGGAGACACTCATAAGTAAACGCATTAAGAGTTATGTCCATTTTTGTTTTTAATGTCAACAGTTAGTAATAAAAAAAAATCACTAATGTTAATACAGAATGTAACACTATACTTGGTTAGTTAAATTAATATTAATAAACCAATAAAAAGCATAGTGCTTAAAAAGAATCTGACCCAAGAAACTAACAAAGAACAGGAGAGGGGCAATAAAGCAGACTACTTTAACTAATGGGAACCAAAGATGATTGAATGGTGATGTGGGAGTTACTGAATACATGAAATTTTGATGGTGGAGTTGTATTAATTTCGGATGAAAATAAAAGGATGATTTCATGATATGATCCAATGACAGTGATATATAAATATAATAAAATTACAATGAAGATGAGGAGAAGGTTTTAGCTCTCCAGGTTAGCCACAACTGAACAAACCTATCATCAAAGATGTTCGAGTTATAACCTGCCTGTCTTTTTTGCACATCCAAGACTACATTGACCAATGATGTCCTTCCATTTTTAAAGCATAAGATGTGATTTGAAAGAAATTTAGCCATTATTTCCAGTAAGACAAGTGACCATATAGAGGTAA
>NC_142938.1:17993521-17996021 GCF_046866305.1 Octopus bimaculoides
CACGCTGGTACTGAATTGGGTGGTTCCCAATTAGGTTTTTTTTTATGTATGTTTGTACTACTGTATGTGTGCGTCAAAGAGGGAGGGTGTGTGTGTGGAAAGTGAGAGAGAATATGTATGTGTGAGGAGGGGGAGATAGCACTCTACGCGCGTGCGCACAGAAATGCCAAAAAAAAAATCTTTCCATTCATACTGCGCATGTTTGTATCAGATAAACTGCTATACATGCTACAATTTAATACGTTGCATGTTTCCTAGAAATAGTGATCACACATAGAAGACTATCACTTCATCTCTCTCTTTCTCTCTCTCTCCACACACAGATTTATCTTCCGTTATTGCAACTTGTAGGTGTATATATATGTGCGTGCGGGACTGGACGTGTGCGTATTCTGCATGCATCTGTATGCGTGAGTACAGCACACACTGAAATGGATGTGTATGAGATTTCAATGAGCTATGCAGTGTGTGTGTGTGTGTGTGTGTGTGTGTGTGTGTGTGTGTGTGTGTGTGTGCGTGTGTGCGCGCGCATACACACATGCACAAGGGAGTGGCATATGTGAATGAATGTGTGTGTAAAGAGAGTAAACACCATGATATGTTGAAAGCTAATAATGCAAAAGCACCTTATCCTTGCGAATGAATCACATCCCTACCTCGAACCTTAAATAGCTGGGTTTTAGGAGCCAATTCATTTTAATCTATTCCCGACTACTTCACTTGCAGTGACAAATCCGCTGGGGGAAGGCATTCTTGCTACAACTAACCATTCTCCTCGAAATATTATAACCCTGTGTGTGTGTGTGTGTGTGTGTGTGTGTGTGTGTGTGTAAATGTTGGTCGAGTCTGTCAGCCTGCCACCCCGAGTTTCGCTTGTAGGTGCAGTACCTTCATGCAAGTTACGACAGTAGAAACGGCGGAATTTGCACGTCTATATATAGGATTCGTGTCGTAGGGTACGATGGTGGAGGGGAAATGATTAATAAAAAAATTAAGCTCTACTATGGGACTCAGTACGCTTTTTTCCGACAATCAACACTAACCATATAAATACATACATACCCCACGCCGTATATATATATATATATATATATATATATATATATATATAGCGGGGAGGAGCGTACGTTCCTAAAGAACAAAATCGAAGATTATCTAATGCGCCAAAAACCATAATTACTTCGGATGTTTAATGTTTTAAGAATCATTTATTACGATTCTTCACGAAAAATATTTTTCTTTTTCTTTTTTATTTTGAGTGGGGGAGGTTTGCCCCACCGTTCCGTCATTTTTCAGTTTTGACTTCAGTTTTCCAATTTCGAAAACAATTTTTTTTTCTTCTTTTTTTCAAATTTGTGTTTTAAAAAGTTTAAGCATATTTTTGAAGAATCATAATTTCAAATGTTTGAAACAAAATTAATCTGGAGAAATTTTTTTTTCTTTTTTTTTTAAAAACAAAATTAAATCTGAGAAATTAAAAAGAATTTTTAGCACCAACACCCTCCTTTTGTTTATTTATAGTAAAATCGTAATCTTCGCGGAGAAATTATGGTTTTTGGTGCAGTAATTTCCGACTCTATACTTTAGGAACACCACACATTCACAGATGTGTATACAAATATGTCGATAAATCCTATGTGATATGTTTGTGATCAGCGAGCTGACAAAAAGAACCTCTGCGTAATTTCTCGAAAGAATCACTAGAAACAGCAGCCAAAATCTCCTTTATATCACCACCTGCCATTTTTTAGCGGCGGGGGGGGGGGGGGTAATATAATTAACCCTAAAAAAATCGGAGGGATCATGGCTTCGATGCATTTACTTGATAATGGATCAAGCTTGATGAGAGATGGCCTGGAGCGAAACAACACAGCATTAATCAGATCCCGTAAATTCTCAAGTTGCCTCCACCTTCCATGTCTCGTCTCCTTTCCACGTATCACCTCCACTTACGCTGTGCAACATGTCTCGCAGAGCGCTCGGTGATGGAAGGATGATAATGAAATATAATAATAATAATAATAATAATAATAATAATAATAATAATAATAAAAACCATCTCCCAGTCAAGGACGACCTACTACACTGCTTCCATGACGACGACGACAAATAGATTCCTTAAGTGGACAATGCTGATTCGTTGAAGCTGTTAACACATCTCACTTGCAAATGTTTTCTAATTTCGACTGATTTTATTTATTCATTTGTACTTGGTGGTAGTGGTGGTGGTGAAAAGAGGTCTTCAAAAATATCATGCAAAACAAATGATGGTCTTTCGGTGGGAGGGAGAGGAGATGGACCAAAGCAATTGACTGGAACCAGCAAAAGAAAAACACACAAAAAGAGAGATCTTTTTGGCTTTTGCAAGGAACGCAACTCGACAGCGCAACACCCCCACCACCACCACTACTATTACAATGGTAATAATCCTTTCTACTATAGGCACAAAGACTGGAATTTGGAAGGAGGGAGCTAGTCGATTACATCGATCCCAGTGCTC
>NC_142938.1:18001021-18058521 GCF_046866305.1 Octopus bimaculoides
AGTATATTATCTTCGTAGCTTAGCCGTCTCTGGAACATTCCTCACCCTAGGGGCAGCTAAATAACTGCAAGTCTTCTTTCAGATGCTCTACACTCATCTTGTAAGCAGTAATGAGGTTCATCTCTGAAGTGGTCTACACCTGGCTTGGGATTTCAGGAGCCGTGTATATGTACACCCATCCACACATACGCACACAGAAAAAAAAATGTGGTGGCGTGTTGGTAGAATCGTTGGAGCGTCGGATAAAATGCCTGGCGGTATTTGCTCTGGTGCTCAGCGCCTTGAGATGAAACCAAAGATTTAAAGTAGGCATGGATAACCTTTTTACAAGAAACGGGTTGCATGAAACATCGCTCCATCATTAGGGAATTTTCAAGGTAATTTTTCGATGGCGTGCCGTCCAGAAAATCCCGTGGGCCACAGTTTATGCATGAATGGTTTAAAGATTACTTTGTCTTTTACTCTTTACCTGACCGGTTAATAAGGTACCAGACCTGGAATGGATCTTTCTTCCTCTCTCTTTCTCTCTCTCATATATATATATTTATATATAAATTGATAGAAAGGACAACAAAAGAAAGAAAGATATCTCGATATTATGTAAATAGAGGAATTTATCTGTAAAAATATGTGACACTTATTCGGTAGCCATGATAAAACTCCGAGTTCCCACCCCAGCATCCGAAACTCGGAGTTTTATCATGGCTACCGAATAAGTGTCACATATTTTTGCAGATATATATATATATATATATATATATATATATATATATAATTATGTGTATTTCTTTTATCTTAATGAATAAAAATTCTTCTGATAGAATAAATGGGTTAATAGAAACCAATGTAGCAAAGAACACAAAATAACTGTGGTTTAGTTCCTGTTTTTAAGGCAGGAACTCCTTGAAATTTTGGGTATTTGAGTATATTTAAGAATTTAAGGAATGGAGAAAACGCATGTTATAACTGCATACTTTATTCCTACATATGTTTCAAAGGATTACAACCTGTGTGATCCATAGGGATCTTTGATATTAAAATTGTAACCTTCTCATCAGGGAAAGCATGGGAATCATCTTAAACGTAAGACATTATGACCGATTATATATATATATATATATATATATATATATATATATATAATTAGTATAATTCGGGTGAAAACCTCGTAACGTGCATTTACGAGTTATCCTACAGTGGGGTATATTCCTGGAGTGGATACACATGCGGAACTCCTCTTTACATAAGATTAATACAAAGATAATATAACACGAGGATGGAGGATAACAGACTTAACAGTATATCACACTTGCGGTGCAGTTTTTACTCACACACACAAACAAATTTCGTGTTGTTTTTTTTTATTCAACCTGCCTGGTCAAGTTAACAAAATTTATAAATCTTCTACTCTCAGTATTAAGTCAGTAAACTAGCTTTAAAAGAATAATCGTCACGATTTAACACAGATATACACACACACACACACAGCATACAAACACGCGTGCGTGTCTAAATATAATAGGGTGTTACTACTTATGGGGAATACAACAGGGTAGAGCAGTAATATAATACAGCACAATGGATACTCAAATAAAATAGTTACATAAACAGACGTGTGCACGTTGGTGTGTTTGTGTAGGTACGTGTGTAACATGTACGCATATCTCCTTACCTTTATATACACACGTACATATGTGTATAATTATAAGATATGTAGATTGGCATGTATTTTATTTACCCCCCCCCCCCTCTCTCTCTCTCTCGATATATATATATATATACACACACACATACATACACAAATATTTGACTGTTGAGCTGTATGTATATTACTTTATATTGTATATCCCATTATAAGCAGCCCCTCATATATAGAGAGAGAAAAAGGGGGAGAGAAGGAGAGAGAGAGAGAGAGAGGAAGAGAAGGGAGGGAGAGAGCGTAACAGACGGGTTAATGAGTGAATCTATGGTCACAGGACCTGCTAGAAATAGCAACCCAATACCCCTCATATCACATCTCTCCACCTTAATATAAAAGGACGAGATTGTTCGTTTGGCAATATATACGAATAAAGTACGAAACAGCTATGACTTGACTGCCTTCATTCATAGGTTTTCATAATCAATGTTAAACGATGATTCAACATCGCCTTAACATTTTTCATATACAGTACATCTATTACATAATGCAATCTCTACTTCCAATTTTTAAAACACTGTGTACTGTGAGAGAGATGTAGCTGTTTTTCAAGTAGATCGTGCAACGCTGTAGAAGTTGCTTTAGCAATGTGTTAAAAGTAGTGAGATAATCTGAAGTAATCAGGCTGTGTGCGTGCGTGTGTGTGTGTATGTGTGCGCGCGGATGCGTGTGTTTAAATACTCTCCGAAATAACCATTTTAATGGCTTCAAGGAAGCTCTGAGATAATGTACAATCACTCAGCTCTGAGCACACTGCTTCTTATAGCAGAAACAACTGTAAGCTAATAAAGTTGATTATGGTCTGTGAATGAAAGGAATGGATTTATATATGAAAAGTTATGTACTACATATGTTTCGAAAAGATGCAGCAAACAGGTTTTACATAATTATTCAGCGTTTTTTTTTATCAGGTACTAGCAGCCTGTCACTTCATCTCCTGTTATCTATAGAAGCCTCGTCTATGATTGAGGCTAACCAACTGCTTCTAACCATGACCAAGTGGACCTCACTAATATCATCAACATCATCATCATTAAAGGTCCGGTTTCCATACTGGCATAGTCTGGACAGTTTGACAGGAACTGGCAAGTCAGAGGACTTTATCATGCTCTATTGCCTGCTTTGGTTCTGTATCTATGGTTGGATGCCCTTCTTAGCACCATTTTACAGAGTGTACCAGGTGCTTTTTACTTGGCACCAATATATTCTATTCCTTGTTTCATAATCACTTGATAGCACTTTGTTAGAAACCGTCTCCCTTTCTCTTTTCTTTGAATGAAAAGTCTATCAAGAAAGTGAAAAATAAAGTAAAAGTACACACAGTCATTCAAATGCAAGCAACAAGTATACCATGTACCTATAGTTATATATAGATGTGTGTGTACATACATTGCATCTTGAGATGATCATTTTGCAGCAGGAGTGGCTGTGTGGTAAGTAGCTTGCTCACCAACCACATGGTTCGGGTTCAGTCACACTGCGTGGCACCTTGGGCAAGTGTCTTCTACTATAGCCTCGGGCTGACCAAAGCCTTGTGAGTGGATTTGGTAGAGGGAAACTGAAAGAAGCCTGTCGTATATATGTATATATATATATATGTGTATGTGTGTGTTTGTGTATGTGTGTGTTTGTGTGTCTGTGTTTGTCCTCTCCAACATCGCTTGACAACCGGTGCTGGTGTGTTTATGTCCCCATAACTTAGCGGTTCGGCAAAAGAGAGACTGATAGAATAAGTACTAGGCTTCAAAAAGAATAAGTCCTGGGATCGATTTGCTCGACTAAAGGCGGTGCTCCAGCATGGCCGCAGTCAAATGACTGAAACAAGTAAAAGAGTAAAAGAGAAAATACATGCACATGTATTTCACTTCTTTTAATAATTATCAGTTGACTAGTTGACTAATTAGATACTCATTTGCTGTTCCATCATTTCATCAATCCATCAGGTGATCTGTCAAAGTCCTTTCATTGCAGCCTGCGATCTTGTCAATGACATACCCTCATCTGCTCTTATGTCACAAGCTAATTTCTCTTTATTTTTCCTTTGCATTTATGTTTGATATTTCTGCTCTGTGTGTGTGTGTGTGTGTGTGTGTGTGTGTGTGTGTGTGTGTGTGTATGTGTGTGTGTGTGTTGTTTATTCAGCTATGTCAGTTTGTTGTTCAATGATGTTGAACCTTTGATACTGTCAATTGTTTCTACAGAACTATTTATCTTATGGTACATAAATTCCTTCATACATATATACACACACTCAAGCAAACACACACACAGAGAAACATACACATTCATACATATACATGGTGAGATTTTGTGGTAAAAGACTGGATGACGTGTGTGAATGAATTTAGATAAGCATGTGAAATATTTCAATACAGTCGTAGACTGTGACCAATTGACTCTGGCAAAACAACTGGTTAATCCATCAAATGATCGATGAAGCAGCTGATTAGTAACATTACTAGTTTCACTGGAAACAATGAAATCAAAGGAAAAACAACCTGCGCATGTGTTTATAATGGCAAAATGACCCTCCCAGTGTACAGCATCATTTTCAATACTCAGTTTCACAGCAAGAATCTTGTACGTCTGTGTGTGTGTGTATGCAAATGACTGAGTAACCCAACACATTGTGCCCTTATGTAATCTTCGAGTAGAACCACAAACCACAGAGGCAGAATGCTTAAACAAATATGATCGGCTTTGATACTATTTCTGTTGAACAAACTTCATATACATTCTGTCAAACCAAGATGATGTAGAAAGAGGGCACATAGCTAAGACCTAAGACAGCAAGACAACAAAATGAACTTCATAACGCTTACATCAATACACGCACACTTGTATCTATTATCTATGTGTGTATCATACTTATATATATACGTGCATACATAAACATGAGTTTGTGTGGCTGTGGGGTAAGAAACTTGCTCCCCATTCACAAAGTTTCAAGTTCAGTCTTGGTAGATGGAAACTGAATGAAACCCGTCATATATGTGAGTATGTATGTGTCTTTGTGTCCGTGTTTGTCCCCAACCACCGCACCGCTTGACAACGGTGCTGGTGTGTTTACGTCCTTGTAACTTACCAGTTTGGCAAAAGAGGTTTATAGAATAAGTACCCGGCCTTAAAAAAAAAAAAAGTACAGTGGTGGGGTCAATCCATTTGACTAAAAGAATTTCTCCAAGACAGTACCCCAACATGGCTGTAGTCTAATGACTGAAACAAGTAAAAGATAAAAGATATTATACACAAACATAATATAAACACATATACATACATATGCATATACACACATTACACATATATATACATACACACACATACATACACACACACACACACATATATATATACATATATATATATATATATATATATATATATATATATATATATACACACACACACACACACAAGATATACAGTTATCACTCACAAGCTTAATATGATTGGGTAGCACATATGCTTTCTGTAATAGATTTAGGTAACTATATAGTCTTGAGCAGACACAGACATTCTCTCAGCCCTCCCACTCCTTGACAAAAGCCGAATATGAATGATGTGACAAGGCTGCACCAACAACAGGCTGCACCAACAACAGGCTGGCACTCACTTTCAACTGAATAATAGAAGGATGTGAAATGAAGCAACTTGCTCAAGGACTTAATGCAACATCCAGTCAAGGAATCAAGCTTGTGGCCCATTATTATTAGCTGAACATACTAACCACAAGAAGACATACAACCCGCCACACACACACATATATGGCTATATGCCTGGATTCACCAACATGAGTTTGTCCAACCCATGCCAGCATGGCAAATGGACATTAAATGATGATGATACATACACTATATATGCACACATGCCTAAGTATAAACAGCTTTTGTGGTACAAACCAATAAGAACCTACCATGAAAAATAGACTCTATATATATATATATATATATATATATATATATATATCAACTTATTAGTTGTAAAGCCAAATATAAAAATATACACATATCTACATACAGACATACATACATACACAAACTACAGCTAATGAGAGAGTCTTGACTGACTCCCAAATCTCCATAGGAATACAAACTGTTTGGAAAGAAAAAGCAAAAAGTGGAGCTTTATGGACAAAGTTCAATGCCTTTAGTCAGAAACCTAACCCATCAGGCCAAGCCTGAGGTACAACAAGGCTACAAACACCAGTGTTTTGGCTATTACATACTATGTTTGTGTGTGTATGTGTCTGAGAAGTTAACTGTAGTAGCTTTGTTCAGTCTTCATGAATAAAAGCAATTCACCAAGTAAATTAGTCATTATATAAAATTAATTAAGTCAATTGCATTCTTCTTTCAAAGCAGTTCCACATGCAACACCCAATACCAATTTTGAACATACAGACACACATGTTTGTGTGTGTTGGCACACACACACAACACATCCATACATACATACACAGATGTAGACATATATAAGCATATATAAACATATATGTACACATGTATAGACATCTATATATATATAATGCACAACAACATAAATCAGAAGAACTGAAATAAACTTTAATATTACAAAGCCTTACTGTGAGTGAACTAAGAATGTAAGCACATTCCTTCCATGCCACTTGTGTGCAGAAAAAATAGAAAGAGGGTGTCTGTTGATGTACTAGTTTGCAGTTTTCTGACAGCTTTTCAGAAAACATGCCAGCTTCTTCCCTCAATCAAAGCACACATCAGCTACTGTATAAAATAATTGTAAATTAGGCTAGCACATTAGTGAATAGTCTAATTTGCATATTTGTACTTTTGATGGCTCATCTATATATATACACACACACCTACACTTCTCTCTCTCTCCCTATCTCTCTCTCTCTCTCTCTCTCTCTCTCTCTCTCTCTCTCTCTCTCTCTCTCTCTCTCTCTATATATATATATATATATATATATATATATATATATATATATATATATATATATATATATATATATATATATATATATATATATATATATATATATATATATATATATATATATATATATATGCAAAGCTAAAATGTGCGATGGTGACAAAGTTATGTGAAAGCTTAATAATACTTGTGCCTCATAAATGGATGAAATGAAAAATGTATAATTAACATGAATAAATGAAAAACAATTAGCTAGTAATTCAGTGAATGGATCATTTATTTGTGCAAAAGCTAAAGTCTATTTATGAACAACTTGAGAGAGATGCTCCTATTACCAATGTTAGAAAACTAGTGGAGTTTAAAGCCAGCATAGGTTGGTTCAAATCATTCAAAAAACACTTCAGTGTTCACAATGCTGAGAAGTACAGGCATGATGAAGACTGTACAGGCAAGAAACAGATTGTACTGAATTTTGTAAACTTGTGAAGGAGAGTAATTTGTGTTCTCAACAGATTTATAACTATGCCAAAGATAACATACACCACACAGGAGACCAAGTTATCTCAACATAAACTGGTGAAGGATAAGGTTAACATTACTTTTCTGCATAAATGCTTCAAGGGACTTCGAGTTTAAAAGTTAGGCTGTTCCTAGTGTTGTTGGCACTCCGTCGCTTACGACGACGAGGGTTCCAGTTGATCCGATCAACAGAACAGCCTGCTCGTGAAATTAACATGCAAGTGGCTGAGCACTCCACAGGCACATGTACCCTTAACGTAGTTCTCGGGGATATTCAGCGTGACACAGTGTGTCAAGGCTGACCCTTTGAATTACAGGCACAACAGAAACAGGAAGTAAGAGTGAGAGAAAGTTGTGGTGGAAGAGTACAGCAGGGTTCGCCACCATCCCCTGCCGGAGCCTCATGGAGCTTTAGGTGTTTTCGCTCGGTCTGGGAATCGAAACCACGATCCTATGACCGCGAGTCCGCTACCCTAACCACTGGGCCATTGCGCCTCCACTGTCCATCCCATAACAGCAAGGAAAAAGGGACATTAGATGGTGATTTGGATGCAAGAAAGTCATGTTGAATTAATTCCCTTCATTGACATATATGGATTGAAATTTATTAAGAGTTTAATTAAATGATTAATTCATTTGTAATTCCTTTTTTCTAAAATGAATAACTATCAGGTAATGATATATTTTATATTCATCATATCAGTTAACTTTCATAACTTTGTAAAGAAGATTTATAAATGAAGTATGGACTTTTTTTTTATATATTTCTGTACTAAACTGTTTTCTTTCTGTGTATTTGCGTCTTTACTATTCTAATTTATTATCTGATTATAATATTACATCAGTTTTATCATACGCACTGATTTTTAATGATAATTTGTGTTTTAGTAATCATTAAAAGAATAGTTTGAGGGGAAACTTTCACTATTCCTTAACAGTTTGGAACAAACCAACCCTAATTATATATACTTAAATTAATCTGCTAACAAAATTTTGAGGTAATAAATGAGTGTATGCTCAAAACGTAAAAGACTTTCTCACTTCCCAAACATTAAACTAATACATCTGACTGTTGTTTACACACCCGTCTTCGTCTTTTATTTTTTTGTAAATTCTCACTATATATATATATATATACACACACACACATATATATAGCATGAACCTGATTGGTAAGATTGGCTGTGATTGATATATAATACTGCACACTTTAGATAATATGTTAGTGTGTGTAAATATATATACATAATACAAAAAATCTCAACCCCCAAGTCATTATCAGAAAATACCACTGCACTGCATCTCCACTAAACATGAGTGCCACTCAACTAGAGCCCTCACAGTTGCTCCATATGCTGAGCATCATCACTATCACTAAGGATCTCTCTGGGTGAAAGCATATCTTTAGCATGGCTAGCATTGCAACTCAAACACCAACCTTTTCGTGGAGGGCCAGACTACAAATATATATACGAGGGGTGTATGAAAAGTCTCGAGCCTCAAAACAACAAAACATGGTACAAGACTTCTGATGAAGGTACAAGACTTCAAGGCTCAAAGCTTTTCATACACCCCTTGTGTGTGTGTGTGTGTATATATATATATATATATATATACACACATATATATATACATATACATATATATACATATACATATATATACATATACATATATATACATATACATATATATACATATATATATATATATATATATATATATATATATATATATATATATATACACACTGAACCATAGCCTATGGTTCAGTGGTTAGAGCACTGGGCTCACAGTCATAAGGTAGAGAGTTTGATTCCTGAACTGGGCTGTGTGTTGTTCTTGAGCATGACACTTCATTTCACGTTACTCCAGATCACTCAGCTGTAGAAACAAGTTGCAACATCACTGGTGCCAAATTGTATCAGACTCTGCCTTTCCCTTGGATAACACTGGTGGCATAGAAAGGGGAGGCTGGTGTGCATGGGCGACTGCTGGTCTTCAATAAACAACCTTGCCCAGACTTGTGCCTTAGAGAACTTACTAGGTGCAATTCCATGATGATTCATGATTGAAGGGGGTCTTTACCCTTTATTTATATATTTGTCGTGCAGCTACTGTTTATACCTTGTTCAGAGATTTATTATTGTCTGTTTACATTTTTTCGAGATCAGTGACTTTTCGTCACTGGAAAAAGGATATATATGTATTTGCATCGGGACTCCTTCACATTGAAGACCGGTGATTGTCATGCGCTGACAAAGGGTAAACACCCAGAAACTCGGGTCTGTGCGTATCACGTCACGTTGACAATGGGAAGGATGACTTCCCTTTGCAAATACTGATAGGGCACAGAAGGTACGTAGCTTAGTGGTTAGGGTAATCAGCTCATGATCGTAATGTCATGTGTTTGATTCCTGGTGGCACGTTGTGTCCTTGAGCAAGACACTTTATTTCATGTTGCTCCAATTCACTCAGCTGGCAAAAATGAGTTGTACCAGTAATTCAAAGGGTCAGCTTTGTCACATTCTGTGTGACACTGAATTTCCTTGAGAACTATGTTAAGGGTATGTGTGTCTGTGGAGTTAATTTCATGAGCAGGCTGATCTGTTGATCAGAACAACTGGAACCCTCGTTGATATAACCGACAGTATGTCAGTTTTATATATATATATATATATATATATATATATATATATGTGTGTGTGTGTGTGGTATGACGTCAGCAACTGGGGAGCTGACCGCTGACCGGAACCGTGAACTGACTGGAACGGCGAGCTGTGGAAGAAGGGCAGAGGGAGCCTCGATCGGGATTTCGTGCCCTTTTCGAACGAGGTTGTTGTGAGAAGAGGACGTGCCAAGTGATCGTCTAGGTGTTGGGAGAAGCAGCTGCTATTTCTAGTGTTCTTCGGGTTGGGCCAGCCGTGAGGATCGGATACCGCAGGACAGACTCGTGCAAAGGAAGGAAAACTGAGGTAAGCCGATTACTTCTACTCGCACGCATACACCACAATATCATCATCATCATCATCATCGTTTAACGTCCGCTTTCCATGCTAGCATGGGTTGGACGATTTGACTGAGGACTGGTGAAACCGGATGGCAACACCAGGCTCCAATCTAATTTGGCAGAGTTTCTACAGCTGGATGCCCTTCCTAACGCCAACCACTCAGAGAGTGTAGTGGGTGCTTTTACGTGTCACCCGCACGAAAACGGCCACGCTCGAAATGGTGTCTTTTATGTGCCACCCGCACAAGCCAGTCCAGGAGCACTGGCAACGATCTCACTCAAAAATCCTACGGGAGCCTGTCAGGCGGTACTGGCAACGGCCACACTCAAAATGGTGCATCTCATGTGCCACCCACACAAGAGCCAGTCCAGGGGCACTGGCAACGATCTTACTTGGCTTGCTGGGTCTTCTCACGCACAGCACATTTCCAAAGGTCTCGGTTAGTAGTCATCGCCTCGGTGAGGCCCAATGTACGAAGGTCTTGCCTCACCACCTCAGCCCAGGTCTTCCTGGGCCTACCTCTTCCACGGGTTCCCTCAACTGTTAGGGTGTGGCACTTTTTCACGCAGCTATCCTCATCCATTCTCACCACATGTCCATACCAGCGCAATCGTCTCTCTTGCACATCACAACTGATGCTTCTAATGTTCAGCTTTTCTCTCAAGATACTTACACTCTGACGGGTATTCACATTGACATTACACATCCAATATATATATATATATATAAACTTATTGGCAGTATTTTGACAGTAATTTTGCGTTGCTTTATAAATGCATGTTCTTTTAACATAATTGCATTTTATCTTATACTCTATTTTACATTTTCCACCATTGACATTTTAGCTTCCTTCGTGTTACATGTTTTGCCAGCAATCTTCCCACATGCATTCCGTATGTATACATATGCATAAACACTATAGGAATATATAATAAAATGATATCTAATCAATGTAATCAATGCTATCTAAAAGATAGTATGCTTACACTGGTGTATATATCAAGCAAGGCTCTGTGGTGAAAAAGCTTACTTTCCAGCCATGGTTCAGTCCCACTGAATACCTTGGGTAAGTGTCTTCAACCAAAGCTTTGTGAGTGGATTTGGTAGAAGGAAGTCTGAGAGAAGTCTGTCATACATGTATATATGTGTGTGTGTACATGTGCATACCATTGCCTTGACATGTGATGGTTGTAAATAAGCATCACCATCATAAAAGTAATGTTGCTCATTTCCAGTTTTTTGTGAAAAAATGTCTGGCCATAGTGAAATATTACCTTGCTTGGAAACAGGTGAGGGTTGGCAATAAAAAGGATATCTGGCTGTAGAAATTCCATCTGATTCAAGGAAATTCCATCTGATTCAAGGAAGCAGGAAAAAGTGGACATTAAATGACAATTATCATCATTTTACATTTCCTTTCCCTGCTGGTATGGGTTAGACAGGCCATCATGATCCAGTTCAGTTCTCATTTGATATTACTACCTCTTGGACTAGTTAAAGGACCGTCTCACTCACACATTTCAATTTCCTCTTGTATAGCTTAAAATACAAGATGCCTTCCTATCACCAACGAGAAAGTACTGAGAGCATTTTATAAAAGCATTTTGTCACATCCTTGACACAATGTAGTGGTCTCTGTAACCCCTCTTCAGTTCTCCTGGTGAACCTCGAAAGCCATTTGAAGTTTAAAAACTAGTTTTCTGGAAACTCCTTTCAAAATTCCTATTTTGTTTTTCACAAATGTTAAAGAAAGAACCTTAGCTGTTTCTTGCAATGCATATCAATACACACATCTAAAGCAAAAGTTTTTTCAGGGGCCCTTAAAATACTATTGTGGATCCCCAATTTATCATTTTGTTACATGAACCCCCCCCCCCCCCCGCCAAATCTTATAGACCCTCAGGGACCATGTGGACCCCAGTTCAGAACCACTGGGTTAAACAAAGACTTATTGAGGCAATATTTTAACCCCTTTCATACCAACCTACCCAAGACACTTCTACTTCTATAATACAAACTTCATGTCTAAAGTGATCTAAACATGCTTTCAAAATTTCATGTTGGTTTATGTTACAAACATCAGGTTAATGACAAAGTTACTTTACTAAATTCTTCATCATTTTCAAAATTAATTGAATCAAAGGCGGTGTATTTCAACAGAAATATGGTAACAAAAGAGTTAGGGGTGAATGCCATAAAATACTATTGCTTACTCACAGGTTTTTCAAATATATGCATGAGACAAAAGAACATTGTTTACAGGGAATGTAAACAACGTTCACTGCTTTGCTTCTGTATGAGGCAAAGATGTAGAATGTAAATGTCTATGTACACACACAAACATATGTATGACGAACTTCTGTACAGTTTCCATTTATCAAATTCACATAAACTTGTGAATACAGAGCATTGATCAGTCTGAGGCTACAGTAGAAGACAGTTGCACAAGGCTCAACACAGTGGGACTGAACCAAAACTAGGTGATTACAAAATGAACTCTGTACCTACACAGCCATAACAGTGCCTTGTGGGGCATTAAATATGATACATTTCAGCACCAAGTAATCGCTATCACAAACACCAAGCCCAGGTAAGACACCTCACCATGCTACATAGCAACCTACCCTGCTTGAAGCAGGAGACCAATGTCAAACATTAAACAATGATGTCACAACACCAAAGAAATCAGACAGATTTGTTGGACAGTCGTTGAACAATCTAAGCTACTACTACCAAGTGATTGATGAAATTGATCTTCTGCAGATAAAACAGAATTTGATTTCTAGTGTGATTTATTGTTGCACATACCAAACCAGGGTATGTAATGATAATGGATATATATATATATATATATATATATATATATATGTATATACAGAAAATGCCAAGCATTCAAAGTAGAGGACAGTGCTTGTGGAAGAGAAAGATCTAGAAATGTCATTGGCAATCTGCATCCTGCAGGACTTTCTGAATAGCATGCTAAACAAAAAGTTATCTTGAATTTTTTTTAGTACTATGACTCATCTGATGTTGAGTCATGTCTTATGCAGTCTTCTTAAAAAAGGTTACCCATACCTGATTACAGAAAGACATGGGACAATGTAATGAAAACTGATTTAACCTTTTTGATACTAACTCGCCTGAAACCGCCTCTGGCTCTGTAGCACAAATGTCTTGTTTTCAAAAGTTCTAAATTAAAATCTGCCATCAAGCCTGTTACAAACTGGCTTAATGATAAAGTTATTTTACTAAATATCTTTGTTATATTTAAAATTAATTGAAAGAAACACACAGCATTTCAACAGAAATATGGTAACAAAAGGGTCAAAGATATTGACCCTTTGTAAAACAGATTGACAAAGGACCATGATAATTGACAACATACAGTGCTGGACAAAACCTGTACTCTCATGCAAATAAGGTAGAGAAAACACTAAAACAAGTAAAGAATGCAGTTGGGATGCTCTCCTTTCATTCATCCTCAACTCACCCGTTGCTTCTATGATATTCTCTGCATCTTTCACAGTATTTATCTGCTGCTGCCCCACTCCTACCTCTTTTTTCCACACTGGCTCTTTAGCCATGGCTTCTTCACCACCTCAGCAACCCCCCAACCCCCAACTCCTCATCTTTCTTTCACTAACACTTTTTCTACAATTTCTCCAGCTCCTTATTATCCCACAGGCCCGCAAAAAGCACAGAGCAACTGGTCATAATTCTGAGAAGGAATATCAAATCAGTATTGTTTCACTCAAGCAATAATGAATGTGGAATATATGTGTGTGTGTGTGTGTGTGTGTGTGATACACAGACACACACACACACACAAACCCGTAACGGAGTGACGCTTGGCTCAGGGGAAATGTCAGCCTGCTCACTAGCCAGTGCAGTGGCATCATTTAAAAGCTACAACAATATGAGGAAGTACATGGTGACCAGCTGTATATAGCAATAATAACATTTGATAGACTGATTGGTGTAAATATATATATATACATATATATATATATATATATATATATATATATATATACACACACACACACACACACACACACACACACACACACAGTCTCATACACACAATAAATGCTTCTTGCTGTTTCTGACTATCAGATCACCTCACAGACCAGACTGAAGTAGAAGACAACTAAAGTGAGGCTGGGGATCGAAACGCAAAAAAACCATGAGGTTGCAAGGTGAATTTCTTTAGCCTCTTAGCCATGCTTGCGTGTGTGTATACACACACATATATATACATATGTGTTAAATATGCATATGCAAACTAACACACAGTATATTATATACATATACAATATATGTCTGCATATTTATGATAAATATTACACACACACATATACAAACATTATATAGGTTCCGGGTTCAGTCCCACTGTGTGGCATCTTGGGCAAGTGTCTTCTACTATAGCTTCGGGCCGACCAAAGCCTTGTGAGTGGATTTGGTATACGGAAACTGAAAGAAGCCCGTCGTATATATGTATATGTATATATGTATGTGTTTGTGTTTGTCCCCCCCCCTCGCCCAACATCGCTTGACAACCGATGCTGGTGTGTTTACGTCCCTGTAACTTAGCGGTTCGGCAAAAGAGACCGATAGAATAAGTACTAGGCTTACAAAGAATAAGTCCTGGGGTCGATTTGCTCGACTAAAGGTGGAGCTCCAGCATGGCTGCAGTCAAATGACTGAAACAAGTAAAAAAAAATGCACAACATGGGCAAAGAGTAAAGAAGTTCATTTCATAACCACAAGGTCCTGTGTTCACTCCCACTACATGTCATCTGTATACAAGCCTGTCAGACTGATTTACCTGTAATGTCACAGGTCATAGCTTTGAAATGTTTAAGGGTACACATGGCCGTGGAATACGCAACCATTGATTAGACATCAATTGTGGAACATGGAATTCATCTGACCGATGAACTGTATCTTCATCATCGAACAATGGAGAATTACCATCATACATGTGTGTGTGTATATGTAATTATACAGTATACATGTTTAATATATACTTATATAATTTGTTTATATTTTACATGCACAAGCAGATTGCTGGCTGGCTGGCTGGATGGATAGCTAGATAGACAGACAGACAGACAGAATGGTAGTTAGATAGATAGATACATAGACAGAGAGACAGACATAGATACCATATGTCTGAATATATGAGTATATCCACGAGAAAAATTATGCATGTATGTGAAAAAATTTATCATTATATATATATATATATATATATATTCACATACACGAGGAAAATTGTATATGCGCATGTGTGTGTTTGTGTGTGTACATCAGAGAAAGAGAGAGACAGAGAGATAAGGTATTGAAACACTGTGGATGTTGCACGGCGAGAAATTAACACTTGATGAAAGCTGGAAAGATTATGAAGACAACGACTGCTGCATGTGTGTATGTGTACACACACATGAATGTGAGTGGGAGAGAGATAGAGAGAGGCGAAGATCGAGTGAGTGACTCACTGACATTTATATATTTATTTATATAAATGGTTAACGGCGGAGGAGTAGACGGAACCGGCTTACCGAAATCCACACTCAGAAATATCAAACTACAATGGTTATTATTATTTCAATATTATTATTAAATTCTTATTTAATTAAAGGAAGTGTTATTATTATTATGGCACTTTCATACATTCTTATATTCCGTTTTGTTTTCCAAGCAGTAGGAGTGTCTTCTAGTGTCTACGAAACGGAGACGTCGCTTAGTTTCTACATATATATACACATATAAACTGATTATTTAAAATAAAAAAAAAGGAAATTGTAAGCCTGAACATGTCCTCAAATACATCCTTATTCCCCTTATTTTGTCTGTGTGCGAGCACACACACACACACACACACACACACATATATAATGTATGCATCATTTTATATACGTATATATTACTATATAATATACATGTGTGTGTATATATATATTCGTCAAAACATTTCATTAGTACCTTCTAAGAGAATACCTGATTTAGACGAATTATGCAGTTTGCAGTCCATGTGTATCTATTTACTACATATACATATGCACACATACATGGGTGTATATATATATTTACGTACACATGTGTGCGTGTGTGTATATATATATATATATATGTATGTATAAGTATGTGTATGACCGTATATATGCACCGCGTTTAAGTGTGTGACTAAAATAAGGAGCGGAATGATGAGAAGGAAAAATGATGAAAACTGAGAGAACCAGAGATGATATTTGGTCGACAAGAACTGCTGTAGCGAATAACAAATGGTGTTTATGCTGTTGAATAGTTAGTAATTCCCAAGGACCAAGGCATTAGTTGTACAGCAATGAAGCTACTAAACGACGAAGAGTGAGTGCCTCGCCTCTACAGAGCACCCACCACTAACTTTTAATTTCAATTTTAATGGTTTAGTCACACAAGGAAAGGACAGCGCCCATCAACCTTTGCAGAGTCTCGGAGAAAAAACGGGAACAAAGTTATCGTCAGATCTTGTGCATCAGCTTGTTTCAAGCCCCCAGGTTGTGGTGTTAGACCGGGCGATCAATTACATGTACTGCATAAGAAACAGGAACGGTCCCGTTGATGGGCTTCCATAGTTTCCGTTTACGAAATTTCACTCAAAAGGTTAAGTTTAAACTCAAGACTTTGGATAAAAGATACTTGCCCATGGTCGCAAATGAGCCTGAAGCCACGTATTTGGGATGCAAATTTCTTAAATGCACAACCACGCAATTCGTCCATGCGGAATTCTTAACCACACACACATAAACACATTTTATTCAGACGTAAGTGTATACAAAAGTGTGCGTGTAAAACTAGCGCTTTATATAATCTGAAGGCGTTACTCCTGCATGGCCGCAGTCCTAAGACTAAAAGAAGTGTGCGTGTGTGCAGATATAAAAATCATCATTGTGTGTCGCATATGCATGGATGCATGTGCGTGTTTCTCACTCAACATGTATCTATCTCTCTCTCTCTTCCTCCTCTCCAATTTTTTTTTTACTGTCTAGCTCATCATTCTTTATATAACGCCCGACCTAACACTAACAACCATCTCTAATGAAAACCATTTCTCTGTGTCTTTGTAACCCACCACCACACCTCTCTTTACTGCTTCTTTGCATCATCCTCTCTAATATTAGTTCTTGCTTTTACACACGTACACACAGAGATATTGAGTAGCCCCTAGGTCAGCATTGTCTGAGCAGAGCTTGAATCAAAGCCTTTCCAATCGTGACCAACCAGTCATCGTTTTCTCCCAAGCACAGTGCAACTGAATCATACCATTCAATAAATAGTTTTCTAAAATGGAAGAGTACGAGTTGGAGGTTTGGTTGCTATTTGCAAGAACCACGTAGAGGTTTCTTCCCTAGATTATGCATTATGCGCGCACGCGTATATATGTGTGTGTGTGTGTGTATAAACACGCACACAAACTCGCTAGATAACACATTTTACGTGACCCCCCCTCTAATGTTTTCTCTGTAATATTTCTTCTCTTATTGAATATATGTGAACCCCCCCTCCCACTGTAAAACTACTACAACTCTCCTTATTCTCTCTCTCTCTCTCTCTCTCCCTCACTGTTTCCTCCCCCCCACTTGCAACTATAGAGAGCAATGCAACACGCTTTATTGTCGACAGACCGCCCCTCCTACATCATCTTAAATATGAAGTGTGGTGATGTTGACAATGATGATAGTGCTGGATATTCGAAACACACTACATACATATATTAGATAGATAGATAGATAGATAGATAGATGAGAAAGCAGCAGAGAGTTTCGCAGTTGTATATGCATGCACAATGTGTGAACATAATATATAGCTTATATATAGCTTATATATGGATATTACATATATAATACACACACACACGTTTCAATTTGGTGAGGTGGGGTTCTCAGTACACATACATAATAAAGTATATTCATTTAATAAATTTTCACCCAGATCGACTATACATTTCATTCTTCCGGGATCGATAAAATAAATACCATTAGTAAAATATATATAATCTTCTAGCTGGATAGAAAACATGTGGAATATATATTCATGAGTGCGGGGTGTTTAAATGATTCTACGAGGCGTAGTTATAGCTTCAAGTCATCCCTGGTCGAGGAGACCCCGATGGATGAAATTCGTTCCCCCCTTCACGATCATCCCGTCTATCTAAGACTATACTGTCTAATGTGTCCTTCCCTTTTATTAAAAGACTGTTGGATGTATTTCGAAAGAGAGACATGAGAGCTATTTCTAGCGTAGAGATTCCCTCGCTCACTATTATAAAGAGATGTAATAAATATATTTGTATGTGGGAATAATAATTACATGTTTTATGAATCAAAGCATGAAGGGGGGGGGGATGGCGTGAGAAAAAAAAACCCAGATACATCACCATTCACACTTGATTTATAGTGCGGCGGTGGTGAAGTCGGGAATTCGATTTTTAAATGGATATTTCTGTCCCCCCACCCACCCACTCCTTTCCCTTCTATACTTCAAATAATAAATAAATGAATAGATAAATGCATATCAAAGAAAATAATGAACTGTAAACACTGTAATGCCTATCCGTGTGTTTATAGCTAACACATATATATAGTATCAGAGAGGAGTGTTTAAGAGGAAACAAACTTCAATTTCATGTAAACATTTTGTTAGATGGATACAGAAAAAAATTTTTTAAATGCAAGAACGAAGCAATTTATACATTCAGACACATGTGTGCAGGTACACACACACGCACATATATATTAAGATATATATATGTGTGTGTGTGTGTGTGTTTTATATATGAACAATCTAAAATAGTTGCGTCTGTAGAAAAATTATGGGAGGATCTGTAAAAAAAAAAAAAAAAGTGTGTCCGTGAAAATAAGTAGGCACATTTGAATGTGATGGTGCCGTGCAGTGCCCTGTAATATGTCTACAGAATTAAAAAAAGATTTTTTTTCCTCAGCACAACCAACACACAAGAGACTACGACAAAAAAGAATGCTTAAAAAGCATATATATATATATATACATATATATAGATAGATATATATATATATACATATATATAGATATATATATATACATATATATACATATATATATATACATATATATACATATATATACATACATATATATACATATATATACATACATATATATACATATATATACATACATATATATACATATATATACATATATATATATATATATATATATACATACATACATACATACATACACACACACATATATATATATGCACACACATACATACACACAAACAAAAATTGGTTCTTAACGAATACATTACCTGCTCTAAAATAAAATCCAATTTTGTATGTGGCTATTATTACTATTAATACTGTTACAGTTATTTAGTAGTATATATTATAATAAATGTTATTAGTATTATAACAATACTAATAACAACATATTATTACTATTGTTATGGTTGTGTCAATGTGTATGCAGATATATATCAATGTGTGTGTATATACACATATATGTATGTGTGTGTGTGTTTGTTTTGCTTCTTGTTTCACGTCTTCTTTCCTTATATATCCTTGAGTTGTTGATTTCTGGGCCTTTTTCCCCCCTTCTTAAAAAATATGTATATATATGTATATATAAATATATAACAAATTTAAAAGGTCTAAAATGATGTATTATAAAAAAGGAGGGGGATAGTTTTTTTGTTGTTGTTGTTGTTTCGTGTCTTTTACTTTTTTGTTTTTGTTTATGTTCGTTTCGGCTGTTTTTTTCTTTTCGCTTTGCTTGTTTTTTTTGTTTTTGTTCGTTTTAGCTTTTCCCCCAAGTTGTTATCAAAGCTAAAAGATAAGCCAACTTTGACTGACGTCAGCTGTCTTTACATCTCGTTCTAATCTCGTCATCTCTCGCCATTTCAGGGTTAGCCTGCTCGCTCTTCGCTTTCTTCTAGTGGAAGTGAGGGAGGAAAGGAAAGAGAGAGAGTGAAATAGAGGGGATGAAAGAGAGAGAGACAGAAATATGGGGGAGGATAAGAGAGAGTGTTAATAGAGAAAGCGAATGCAAGGATTAGGGAAGGAAGAGACGGGGAGGAGAGTAAGAGAAAAGGAAAGAGTGAAATAGAGGGGATGAAAGAGAGAGAAATATGGGGGGAAGGACGAGGGAGAGTGTTAATAGAGAAAGATAATGTAAGGATTAGGGAAGAAAGAGACGGGGAGGAGAGTAAGAGAAAGGGAAAATAAATATTAGAGAAGGTAAGTAGAGTAACAGGGAAGGGGTATAAATATTTGAGAGGGGTGTAATAGAAAGGGGTATAAATGTTAGAGAGGGAAAGTAGAGTGGAAGGAAAAGGAATAAATGCTAGAGAGGGAACATAGAGATATAAAAGGGTAAGAGCAAAGGGAAATGTTAGGGAGGGGGCACAATAAAAATGGTGAGTAATAGAGCGAAAGAAATATTAGAGCGGAGAACAGGAGTGATAAATAAAGATAGTAGTGAGTGTGAAAGAGAGAGAGAGAATAAAGGTGGAGAGAAAGAAGATTAAGAGAGTGTGCATGCAGGGGTGGGGGAGACGTGTTTTACTATTTAAAAGACCTTGATAGCACGGCAACCAATATACTACCAAGGCCAGCGACTGCTAAACTCTTAGCTGTCGTAAAAGCAATTTTAAAGATTTGACTGCACTCGTTACGAAACCAATGGTAAAAAAAATTAAAAGAGGAAGCCTATATTTTGTGAATCGCTATTAGAAACAGCAGCCTGTTATCCCTTAAATCAAACAATAACGACTTTAAAAATGAAAATAAATCGAAGAATATATTGGATGTTGTAGTTCCTAACAGGACATAGTATTTTATGTATACTCAAAAAGATGAGCTGGTCACGGCTGGAACGTCTTTGGTAGATTAGTGCTAATTATGATGGCTAGGCAGACGACTACTAAACTACAAACTGTCATAAAAACATGCGATTCGATGACGTTCGTTAAGAAGCAGATCGAAACGAAAGAAGTGATACAGTAAGAGGGTGTTAACTATTGGGAAAGGGGAAAAGGACGAGTGTGTGAGAGAAAGAGGAGAGGAGGGAAGGAGAGATCATTTAGTTTAATTGACGAGAATATAAAAGAAAGCAAAGCAGGCTGCTGTGCAGAAAGGGGAGTCACATTTTAAAAGTCCTTGATACCACAGCAACTGAAATCTAAGCAGTCGACAAATAAACTACAAACTACCGTAGAACTGCATTTGACATTTGATCCAACATTCAGGGCGATAGATGAAACGAAGTGAGTAGACAGAGCGAGTAGAAAAGTCGGGGTTGCATCCAAGACCGTTGAAATGAAACGGTGTATAAGTGAGCAGCTAATTGGTAAATTCTTGGGAATAAGCGATGGGAAGGAACGAATTTCTTCTACGGCAGTCATGGGCAGCTTGCGGCTCGTGGGACTTTCTGAATGGCACATCTAACAAAAGATTATCTTTAATTCCTTCTTGGCACCTAATTCTTTTAGTATTCCGACCTGCCTGGTGAGGAACTGTTTCATGGGACCCGCTTCCCGAAAAAGGTTGCCCATACAATGCTCTACGCGATCGCTCGACCTACTAGAAACAGCAGCATTCTATTCGTTAAATAATGCCTAACTGGTCTTTGAAATGGATAAGGATTTTCAGATACACTATCTGAAAAAAAATTGGGATAGTCAAAGAAAAGAGGAGTCAATTAAGGGAGTTAACTATCGAGTGAGTGACTTCATAGATGAGCAATGCAGCAAAAGAGACGATGATGAAGGATCAAATAAAAAAAACTAAAGGGGAGTTAACTATGAAACATAAACCAGACAAGAAGATGGGTTGTGCATAGCGAACAAGGGAGTTAACTGGTTAACAAAAAAAAAAAACAAAGAAAGAAACCAAGGAATTACAACAGAACTTTGAGAGATACAAAGGTATCTTCTTTTTTCATGGCATGGCGGAGGAAAGAATTGTGTCTAGACTTTTCACAATTTCTATCAGACCAGTGTCGTCGATGCTGCTAGTGTTAGTCTTGAACATTTACAAGCTGATGACAACAGGGGAACATATAGTTGGAAATTGGAAATTCGTGACACGCCTGATAATGTAGATACACACACACACACACATATGTATATATATATATAAATACATACACAGACATGACAGGTTTCTTTCAGATTCCATCTACCAGATCTACTCACGAGGCTTTTGTCAGCCCAGGGGTACAGTAGAAGATACTTGCCCAAGGTGCTACGCAGTGGGACTGAACCCAGAACCAAGCGATATAAAAAGAAACTTCTTACCACACAGCTATGCACACACAAACACACACACACATATATATATATATATATATATATATATATAATTATCTTCTTTTCAGGTACATGACACTGCTGTCCCCCATCCCAGGGTCTCACGGACCCACACCTCCCACATCATCAGAGTTGGCACACTGAACGTCGGCACACTGAAAGGTAGGTCTAGGGAGATTGTTGATATGCTTGAACGGAGATGTGTCGATTTGTGCTACCTCCAAGAAGCAAAGTGGAGAGGAGGTTCCGCTAGGTTCCTCACAGGCAAAAAACACAGATAACTACATTTAATCCATTCATCATTGTTTTAGTACTTTAAAGTGTGGGTTAAGTTTTAATTCAGCAGCAAGGGTTAATGAAGTAAAATAAACTAAGAGAATTTATTGCAGGTATACAGAAAAAACTCGGACATAAAAGAAACACATAAAATGACTTGGATGTACAAGAAACATACCCAATAAGATGTGTATTAAAAGGTAGATGGATTCAGTCATTGAGAATTAAACATCAGCACAATAGAACGCTTGGACGGAACATACTTCAATTTAGAAACATATGTTATTTAATATCTTATCCATTTCAATTCCACAGAGAGCTGGCTAATAATGACAATAAAAAGGAGAAAAGAGAAAGAGATATGGAAAAAGAGGTATAAAGCCATACCTGACAATTATTGTTGTTTGTTCTACAGTCCTGACCATAGCATCAATAAAAAATTATCATTAGAGCATTAACTACAGTAATGCTTGAGAGGGTAAAGGTATTTGACATGCACACACATACAGATATTTGTGTGTGTGTATGTACACATTACACATATACACACACTCATTTATTTATTTATATATATATATATATATATATATATATATATACACACACACACACAGATGCAAATGCATGCACAGATAAGGATACACATCACAGAAGGACTAGGTGGAGCAGGAGGATACACATGAATGGAAAGGGTCACTAAAGAAGTCACAGACGTGTGACGAAAGATTTCCAGACAATGGACATAAGATAAAATAAGAACAATAATAAACAAGTGGAGAACAAATACATAGTGTATGTGTTTATTTGGTGAAAGAAAAAAAATGATCATCCCGAAATATAACAGTATCTGTTTCAACACACGATTTCACATCAGGAATCTTACAAAACAAATTCATAAAACACACACACATACACAGCGTGATCATCAGCATCCTCATTCATCATTTTATGTTCACCTTTTTTATGCTAGCATGAGATGAACAGTTCAACAGGATCCACTGTCTTAGTTTTGCTTTAGTTTTTATGGCTGAGTGCCCTTCTTAACACCAACCAGTTTACAGAGTATAGTGGGTGCATCTTTTTTCTGATACCTGCACTACAGAGATTATCTTACTCTCAGCAAAACAAAGAAAAAAGTCCTTTCAAACCCTATTTTTTTTTTCCCCCACAATTCATTAACTTCTTTACAGAGTGTGCTAGGAGCTTTTTTCCATGCTACCAGCAATAGTGAGATAGCCTTGTAAAGACTCTAACACTGAAAGCAAATAGGAGATAGGAGAATGATGGCTTTAGTGATGACTTTCGGTGAGGTGTTGGAAGAAGTTACAGTATTATACAGGAAGAGTGATGACTTTAGGTAAGTTGATTAGAGAAATTACACATGCAGAATAGAACGGATTTATCGTTGAGAGGGATTAGTAGTGGAGAGATTAACAGTAGATGAGACAAGTGGGAACCAGAGCACACTCACAAAGTAACATGCCTAGGAAGGTGAATAGAAGGCAGCTTAGTAACAGAAGACTCAGGGAGAGTGTGTAGAGGTTGCAAGAGTAGAATCCATCTTTTCCCCACTCAAGCATCATGATTCAGGTCAGAGGAAGTAGCAGGATATGAGTAGTAGAGGTAGGGGGGATTCAGCATGCATAGGTCAGGTAACATCATAGAGTGTATAGGAAAACAAAATGACAGTGAGATGGAGAAAATGTATGATATATATAGAGAGAGGGGGGATTTAATATGCACAGGTCAAATGCTTTTGTCTCAATATAGGCCTACAGCTTATTTTATACCCTCAAATTATAGCAGGCATTTTCACAAGCTGCTGCAGAAGGTCAGGTCTTTAGCTGCACCATGTATTGTCAATCAACATCTGATCCTGGATCCCACACTTTTGGAACACCTCAATCCCACTGCTAATTAGATCACTGCAATAACAAAAGTTATCAACTACTACTAGGGAGCCACCTGGACATTTGAGAGAATCTAGTTTCCAAGTGTCCCAAGTGCAGCAGATGCACTAGGGCTCAAATACATACACACATGCGTGTGCTAGCAGGTAAAATGTAAAGATATGGGTGCATGAGGGACAATATTATCAATTAACTGAACTTGAAAAAGTACAAGACAGGAAGTGGAAGCTTAAAAATATTGCAGCTGAAGTTAGAATTAGGCATTTAAATAACATGCTTTTTAATGGAGAAAAGCAAGGCAAAGATTTAGTGTAAAAAAATTTTATGTATACTCGGGCAGCATATTGGTAATTTGGTAAATTTGAAGGACCATTTTCTTTTCCCTATTGCACCCTCTCATGTACATGTCTAACTGAGACCATACTCAAAGGTTTAATGTTGAATGTGTGGAAAATAAATGTTTTGCGCTTGTGGAAAGGGAGGTTTGTTGGTCAATCTTTATATAAGAAATGAGTTTTGGAATGGTGAGAGTTTCTGGATATCAAGAACTAAGAGCTTTGAATTTCTAGAGAGCTTCATATGCATGGCTTTCCAATCTTTTGTCTATAGTGTTTAGAATTTAAAAAGGTGTATACTTTTACATTTGAATGAAACTAAAAACAACATATATTTTAAATTTCAATTCTAACTTCAGGTGCAATTTTTTTAAGCTTCCATTTCTTGTTCTGTATTTGTCCAGGTTCAAATAAATAAGAATAATATCACTTCTGCACCTGCATTTTTCTTGCTAGTTCACTCTTTTTATAGGCAATGCTTTTTACAGCAAAAATATACTATAATTTTATTGAGACATAACCAAAAAAGTATATGTACAGAAGATTCAATTTTTTCAAAGATTAAATTATTCTCAAAAAGTAAATTTTGTAAATTAACAAAAGGTAATTTATGCCAACAAAGACCCTGAAATGAAGAAGAAAAATTCCAACAAAGCAGCAGTAGATTAATTAAATGATGCCAGCTAGAAAGCAATACAGCAAATATGGAGTCAACAAGTTTGAGGCAAAGGGCAAAAACGATTTGATCACATTCGAATTCCTGAGAAACACCATCAACACACTACAAGTTTCTTGGATGCTATGGTACTGGATAAGTATATTTTGAATGTTACAATTTCTGTTTTTTTACATGATGATTTGTCCACACCCTTTTCAATCTTTACAACATGTAAACTGGTTAGGGAGGGAGTGGATTCAGTTCTTATTTCTATAAATAGGTGTTATTCTGAAAGCTGGAAGAAGTGAGAATGCTTTAAAAAGGTGAAATTTTGGGCTGTTATTTCTAGCATGATAAGCAACTACATTGAAGCATCTTTCATTGTTTGCTGGTTTGACAGGCATTTCCACATGCATAGCAGATGCTATTCCAAAAGCTAAGGGTAGGGTTGATTTTAAAAAACAAATCGAAATTTTTGGAAAAATTATTCTTCAGAGATTTGGCTGTTATTTCCTGCAAATTTGTGTGACCATATTAAGACCTTCCTCATTTCGCTTGCTGGTTTGACAAATATATACAAATGTGGAAATGAGGGGAGAAATTTTAAAATCTTCAAAGAGATAAACAAATGATTTGTGGACAGGAGTTGTAGGAGAGGATTATGAAAAACTGCTATTTGTGCAAAATCGTTATCTTTGGTGTTGAAAACATGATTAAAAAAAATTTTGTAACAAAATAAAATTTAAAAAAAGAGAGGGTACATATTCAACACGTCTGACCAAATATCTTTCTCTTTTCAACCCTACATGACCTCTGTTTGTTCACCAATTACTTTACAGAATGCCGGTTGCTTCCACTTGCAAAACAATAGTTAAGTTAGTATTAACAAATTTAATTTAGTGCTCATTAAAAAGGTAATTAAGAATAATTATGTGACAATGAAAAGACAATGTTAGTCAATATCAAATATTATTTTAGTTACTTAATTATTTCAGCAAGTATGGGGGACAACTCCAAGTATTTTCCTATGTTAACAGACATATTAATTAAAATAATATAAGTAAATAACTAATATTGTCTTTTCCTCACTATATAATTATTTGTAATTAGCTCTTTTTTAATGTTCACAACATGACATATGTTAACACTAACTGAACTATTGTTTTTCATATTGATGGCGTTTCTGAGCAATTAATTCTCTAAAATATGCTAATTGTCTCTGCTAACTAGTGTACACCTACTTCATGATACTCTAATCATTATTTGAGAATGTACAGAAATTATAAAAGCAGTACATTGGCACAATCATTAGAGCATCAATCCAAGTGCCTTGTAGTATTTCTTTTGGCCTTTTACATTCTAACTTCAAATCCTGCTATAATTCACTTTACTTTTCATCCTTTCAGAGTCGATAAAATAAAGCACCAATCAAGTACTACATTTGATGATATCCACTACACAAAGGCTGTACCTTAATGTTAATTTGCTTTCACATTGATACAGCTTCATAGTTGATTTAGTGCACTCAAGGCGGCGAGCTGGCAGAATCGTTAGCACGCCAGGTGAAATGCTAAGCAGTAGTTCATCTGCCGCTACGTTCTAAGTTGACTTTGCCTTTCATCCTTTCAGGGTCGATAAATGAAGTACCAGTTGCATACTGGGGTCAATGTAATCGACTTAATCCCTTCCCACAAATTTGAGGCCTTGTGCTTCCAGTAGAAAGGATTATTATTATTATTATTATTTCCACCGAGGTCGACTTTGCCTTTCATCCTTTCATGGTTAATAAAATAAGTACCAGTTGAACACTGGGTCTATGTAATCAACTAGCCCCCTTCCCCAAAATTGCTGCCCTTGTGGCAAAATTTGAAACCTTTCTTATCATCATCATCATCATTATTTTTACTAAGGTGATGAGCTGGCAGAATCATTAGCGCGCCGGGCGAAATGCTTAGAGGTATTTTGTCTGCTGTTACATTCTGAGTTCAAATTCCGCCGAGGTCGACTTTGCCTTTCATCCTTTCGGGATCGATAAATTAAGTACTAGTTACACACTGGGGTCAATGTAATCGACTTAATCCCTTTGTCTGTCCTTGTTTGTCCCCCTCTATGTTTAGCCCCTTGTGAGCAATAAAGAAATAAAAATTGTTAGCGCGCTGGACAAAATGCTTAGCAGTATTTCACCCGTTGGTATGTTCTGAGTTCAAATTCCACCGAGGTTGACTTTACCTTTCATCCTTTCGGGGTCAATAAAATAAGTACCAGTTAAACATTGGGGTCAATGTAATCGACTTATCCCCTCCTCCAAAATTGCTGCCCATGTGGCAAAATTTGAAATCATTATTTTATTATTATTATTGAGAGAACAGCACACACTATCAAAGATGCTGGGGTACAAATATATGAAACCCCAATATATCTCTCAATACTACCTATATGATAAAGGTACTCTAGGCACATGCATCTATTATTATCATTAAAAAATGGCAAGCTGGCAGAATCACTACCATGCCAGACAAAATAATTGGCTTTACATTCAGAATTAAAATTCTGCCAAAGTTGACTTTGTCTTTCACCCTTTCAGGTTTGATAAACTAATTACTATGTAATCAGTTACCCCCTCCCCAAAATTTCAGTCCTTGTGCCCATTCTAGGAAGGATTTCCAATGAGGTTGACTTTGCCTTTCATCCTTTCAGGGTCGATAAATTAAGTACCAGTGAAACACTGGGGTTGATGTAATCAACTAGTCCCCCCCCCCCAAAAAAAAAATTTCAGACCTTGTGCCTTTAGTAGAAAGGATTATTATTATTATTATTATTATTATTATTATTATTATTATTATTATCTCTCCATCAGGTGGAAAGGGTAGTGCCTATGATCCTTTAAGGGGCCTCTGAAACTGGCCAGGAAAGACTTGATCTGGGCTGAATTCTTACAGCACAGTGGACTTTGCTAAAGCCATTTAAGGACAAAATGGTGTTGTTAAACTGGGAGACAGATTAGATCCACCAACAAAGTAGGTCATGGCAGAATTTGAAACAGCCAGAAAAAAAAAACAAAAAAAAACAGCAAGTGGTATCTTGGCAAACACTAACAATTCCAACAGTCCACTGCACATGACAGATACATCCTCAGAAGGATGAAAAGTTAAGTTGGTCTCAATAGGATTTGAACTTAGAATGTAAGGTGCTAGAATAAATACCACAAAGTATTCTGCTTGATGCACTGATGACTCTGCCAATTCACTGCCATAAATATTCTACAAGAGATGGCTCATATGCCAGAATGTAGCTGCCAGCTGATATGCCAATGACCTGTTTTTGCTTTTCATTGGTTTTAATTCTAGAAGATAAAGTTGTTATGAATATGGCCTACACTGATCCCTTCATTACTGGAGGGATTGGTGTGGATAATGTGTGGATAATGTTCTTCTTAAGAAGTTGTGAGCAAACAGTAGCAGGAAAAAACACAGACAGACGGGGATTTCAAGAAGATTAACATTTTGAGGTGAAAGAACAGAACATAGCGGTAAGCAGGGTGGATGATATGAATGACAAGAGGAGAGATGGACAAGTTAAGAGTATGTGAGTAGCGGTGTCACAGACCCAACAATGTCTGAGGAAGAGAGACCCCAATTGTAGCAGTAGAAAAGTTTGGTAACATAGGTTGTGAGTGTAAGGTGGCAAGCTAGCAGAATCATTAGCAGGTTGGACAAAATGCTTTGAAGTAATTCTTCTGGCCTTTTACACTGAGTTCAAATTCCATCAAGGTCAACTTTGTCTTTCATTCTTTTGAAGTCGATAAAATGAGTACCTGTCAAACAGTGTGGTCAATGTAATTGAATAATGCCTTCCCCTAAAATTTCAGGCCTTGTGCTAATAGTAGAAAGAATACAGGTAGTGAATGTGTTTTTGTGCTGTTGACGGATAGAAAATTGGTAAAGTTCTATTGGAAAATGTTTTTGAGTTCTTGGTTCATGGAGTCAGAGAAGGTTTTGTTTGGGTGTCTATGTTGTATGTGGACAATGCTTAAGTGTGGAACGCTAGAGAGAATGAAGAACGGCATCATCTATGTAAGAGGGGATGTTGTTAGATGTAAGCACAAGTTACACAATATTCAACCATTATGATTATGAGTGTACTCTACTTTGTCATCAACTGCACTGTGGCACATATGCCGGTTGATTCTTTTAGAAACCATTGTGGAACAAGATTTCGCCATCAGTGACCTCAGTTATGTTGATGACCTTGCAATAAATAGTGCTGACCATGTAAATATCTAATCAGCTGCTGAACACATCAGTATGCATGTGTTGTAAATTAACTTGAAAATAATCTCAGCTAAGACTGATATTCTATCAGCGAGCATCTCATTCTCTGAAACAGTTCCTCTCATACTCAATGGCATGATTCTGGAAAAAGTTAATTTAAGTACCTTGGTGCTACCGTCGCTGCCTTTGGCTAAGATCAATACAAGGTAGGTGGATCAACCACATGGTGCATTGGGTCATTTTCAAAGCTGGCTTTGGTTTAGGCAAGAGATCATACCTACCAAGTACTTGGTCACATGATCCTGTTATACGGTTACTGTTTCTAGCAGATTAAACAATCATGCAGAGGATCCCTCAATGCCTTGGTTATCATTTTTACTGAAAACAATTCTGAACAATTACATCAACAGACATATTAGGTTAGCAAATATGAAATTCACTAGGCTAATTATATGGTAGGATACCTGAAGCAAAGAAATCTTTCAGTGCACACATATGTAATAAATAGAGCTATTGGATTCTCCACAACGATGAAAATATGCTTGAGATATAAAAAGCCTAATCTAAAAACACTAGATTGAAGCTCCAGATAAGGAGGAAGTATTTACCACAGACAGATACATGTGTATCTACTCTGCCCAACTACAACATATTAAAAACTATTATAAAATATTTGCTGTCTTTTAGTTTTGTTTCTTTTTTTGTTGTTATTTTCATGTTTCTCAGTCAGTGTTGTTTTTTTTTCCTTTTATGTTTTATTCTCATTTTTAAAAAAAGAAAAATTACATGCTCCGCCTTTCAACATCCTGTTTTGTTTCAAGCTAAAGATTTGTCCTTGGAAAACAAATACTCAATTGATTTCAATTGCTTTCTGTTGCTCACTTTGGTATAAAAAATAATTATTATAATTATCCCAACAAAATGATACTTAAATTATAAGGATATTTCTATGATAATAATAACTTCTTTCATGATGGTGGTGGTAATAATAATAATGATAATAATAATAATAATTAGCTGGACTCATGAAAAATTCACAGAAAACAATAAAGAATGTAAGCATCTGTAAACAGTGTACTGGTGCCATGAGAAATGTTTGTATATTATGACCGTCTGTCTTTACATTCTGAGTTCAAATTCTGCCGAGATCGACTTTGCCTTTCGTCCTTTTGGAGTCGATAAATTAAGTTTCAGTTGTGTACTGGGGTCGATTTAATCAACTGATCCCTCCCCACAAAAAATTCAGGCCTAGAAAAGTATACTGTGACAGTTACAGAATACAGAAAGTTTGAAATTTCCCCAAGGCACCTGATGAAGGCTGGAGGGTACATCAGCCGAAATGTGTTAACAACAAACAAGATGAGGACAAATATCCGTCAAATGTAAATAATGTACAAAATATCTCAGTTACACAAACATAAACAGAATTACTATTTAACCTTAAAATACATTGTATATATTCAAAGAACCTTAATGTACAAATTGAAATGCAAAAGAACGAAATGATAAATGGATTTATGAATGAAAGTTTGGTAATTGCGTTTATTTCCACCACGTGACACTTATTATTGCAAACACGTTTTAACTAACCTAAACTATACACACACACAAAAACATTCATATATATATGTCTCGAGTTGTAGCTGTAATTCAAAGGAGCCATCCTTGTCATATTCTGTGTGAGGCTGAATCTCCCTGAGAACTACGTAAATGTTATGCATGTTTGTGGAGTACTCAGCCATTTGTGAGTTAATTTTATCCTCGTGTGGTAATGAAAAGTGAAACTGACATCCAGTATTTGCTGTGTGTATGCATCTATGTATGAACCTTTCTTTGGATTCATGTATTTACTGTCTCTCACTTTCTCTTAAGTGATGAGGTATTTTTGGAATAATCAAAAAACATGCAGAAAAATGTATAACCAAAACTGCAGGACTTACAAGTATACTGGCACTCCATCAGTTACAACAAGGAGGGTCCCAGTTGATCCGAACAACAGAACAACCTGCTCATAAAATTAACATGCAAGTGACTGAGCATTCGACAGACATGCACGTCCTTAATGTAGTTCTCAGGGAGATTCAGCGTGACACAATGTGACAAAACTGGCCCTTTGAATGACAGGTGCATGAAGACAACTCATTTTTGTCAGCTGAGTGGACTGGAACAACAAGAAATAAAGCGTCTTCCTCAAGGAAACAACATGTGGCCGGGTGGCGTGAGTCAAATACTCTAACCACTAAGCCATGCACCTTCACGTTTTAATATAATGAGTATAATATTTAGAAACAAATAAGAATGACATACAGGAAACAACACTGTTGCACTACACACATTTTATGTAGAGAACTTTCAATACAATAAAAATAACAATACCAAAACAAAACACTGCTTATACCCAAGGCACATGGTGCTGCACTCAGTGGTGCACTGACAGCACACAATAAAAAGGACAACTACTGAATAGTAAATAAATGCATAATGAAAAGTAAGGACAACGCACTTATTTGAACACTATCAAAAAGATAACGTTTGCAGAGAGAATTTCAGCAAGAGGGTGTGCGTGTGTGTGTGCGCATACGCACGCATGCATGCTTTACTATAACGTAAGTCTTCTCAAAATATTACTCCGAAATTCTCATTTCCAATCGCCATAGATTGGAAATAAAATACCTGTAATGTGAAATTCAGCATCTAATAGGAAAATAATATGTACTGAGTGATCTGTTTTCTGTTTTTTTGTTAACACTTATGTACTTGCGTGTGTGTGTGTGTGTGTGTGTATACATACATACATTCATCCTTTAACATCTGTTTTCCATGCTGGCGTGGGTTGGATGGTTTGACCAGAGCTGGTAAGCTGCACCAGGTTTCAGTCTAATTTGGCTTGGTTTCAACAGCTGGATGCCCTTCCTAACACTAACCACTTTACAGTGTGTGCTGGGTGATTTTAATGTGCCACCAGCACAAGTGCTTTTTACATGGCACCAGCACAGGACTCTTGGAGGCCAATCCTCTCCACCAGAGGATCGACCTTAACACTTCTGCTGTGGAGGATGGGTCTTCTTGAGTTCAGCAAGATGTCAGGTCTCTCTGATCACACACACACACATACATATTATTTGATAGTATTTAATAAACACAATATATGTTTTTATGTACTACTATTAGTTTCATATGCTGAGAACATGTCAAACATTGTTTTATAACAAGTCACGTATCCTAGCACAATCATAAAACAATGTTTGGCATGTTCTCAGCACATGAAACTAATAGTAGCGCATAAAAACATTGTGTTTATTAAATAATATTTATCTCTCACCAGATAAAGTGCTTTTTTTGTTGATCTTACCATCACAGAACAGTACACTATGTGTATGTGTGTGTGTGTGTGTGTGTATATATATATATATATATATATATATACTTAAACATGCACATAGACATACACAGGTATGTTGTGTGCATGTGTATTTATATTAACTGGCAGATATGGAACACTTATCAGCTTTTACAAGTTTAATGCATAATTACAAAATAGTTAATACAGATTCTCAGGTTAAGCATGCTACAAGTATTTGCATTAAACTTGCAGAAGCTGATGAAGTGAATTATTCACTGAATTACTACACAGAAACTCATGTCTGCTTTAGTTTTCTCTTTGCCATGCTTCAAAGAAGGTATGGGTCTTCTTCAGTATTGCATGTTGCTAATCATTATGTCCCTCATCATCATTTTGTGTGGCATAGCATCTGAAATCAATCTTCAGCACTCCAGCTCAGATTTTCCTGAGGCACAGTTCACTTTGAGCACTTGGCACTTTTTATTCGGCTGTCATTGTCCGTGTTGACTTTGCCTTTCATCCTTTCGGGGTTGATAAATTAAGTACTAGTCAAGCGCTGGGAAGTCGATGTATTCGACTAGCCCTCACCCCAAATTTCAGGCCTTGTGCCTGTAGTAGAAAGGATTATCTATCTGTGTGTTTACTGTAGTCTTTGAACCTGATGGATTCTGTCAAATCTTCCAACCTATGACAGCATGATACATGGGCATTAAAAGGTGAAAGAGATAATGGTGTGTGTACATATATAAAATGTACATGTGTGTGTGCACACTAACATTCAATATCCAACAGAACATGCTAGCTACATTTTTCCAGTCTTAAGTCCTCTTCATTCAAGGTGCATGGCTAAGTACAATGCAGCACTGCAGTTCTAACACAAGCATCATACAATCTACCCTTCACTCTGAGGGAAAATACCTTTATTGTCAATAGTAATGGTAGCCCTGAACTTTATCCAACCTGTCTATATCATGGCTATTACGCTTTCAGAGTATAATTTTGTCTCCTAGGTAACAAAAGCTGTCAACTAATAGTGAGTCATCTGGGTGTTTAAAAGAATCTATTTTCAGTGTGCTCATAATACATACTGCTCCTGTACATCAATCACATATAAAGCTTACACTCTCTGTTAGTCTGCCTCTGATTCCACAACACCATCCATGTCTTCATAGCTTACATGGAGTACAGCATATAGAGTTTATCCCCATGATTTTCCTGCATAACAAGCAAGCCATTTCCTGAAGATATCAGGGTCATCTTTCTTATTTACTAAAATCTTGAAGCTTCTTGATTTTTGATTTAGCTTTGGTACCCAGAATTTCCTTTCTAATTTCACTATAGATTCGGTTATGAGAACCAGATCATAGGCTTATAGGAGTTCCCATGGAAAGCGTATGTGATGGCCTGTAGGACTATGATCAATAGAAAAGGGTTGGGGAATGAGCTGTGATAGATTCCTCCCTTCAAGCTAAATTTGTCACTGAAATCATTGGTAAGCCTACTTTACTCACTGCATTTTTATATACACTTACTCTTTTACTTGTTTCAGTCATTTGACTGCGGCCATGCTGGAGCACCGCCTTTCAGTCGAGCAAATCAACCCCAGGACTTATTTTTTGTAAGTCTAGTACTTATTCTATCATTCTCTTTTGCCGAACCGCTAAGTTACGGGGACGTAAACACACCAGCATCGGTTGTCAAGCGATGTTAGGGGGACAAGCACAGACACACAAACATACACACACACACACGTATATATACATATACATATATACGACGGGCTTTTTTCAGTTTCCGCCTACCAAATCCACTCACAATGCTTTGGTTGGCCCGAGGCTATAGTAGAAGACACTTGCTCAAGGTGCCATGCAGTGGGACTGAACCCGGAACCATGTGGTTGGTAATCATGCTACTTACCACACAGCCACTCCTGCGCCTTCACAAACCATTCATCTCCATCATCTAATTTCATTAGTGACCACTGAATAACTGAACAAATTACCATAAAAAAAAAAACCTTCTCCAAGTCAACGAATGCTAAGATTAATGGTTTACTCTTAACCAAATATTTTTCCTTCAGGAATACTGCATGTGTGTCTGTATATGAAGTGAAACTGCATCTCATGTAGGTCTACTCCGTCATGGTTCAATTACGCTTTCACTCTCTCCACACACATATAAGAATAAGAATCTTTTAATGTCTATCTTCCATGCTTGCATGACTTAGATGGAATTTATTTGAGCAGATTTTCTACAGCCAGATGTCTTTCATGTTGACAACCTTCAAGCAAATATATTTCTCCATGGCCCCATGACCAGATTTCATGGAAGATTAGAAACAAAGGACACCACTTGTATGATGGTCACACTCATTCACATCCATCATGCAATGTCAAGACAAGGAGACAGAGACACACGCACGCACACCCATGTACATATGTGTATATATACACATATATACACACTTATACGCTATATATAGTAAACGTGCGTGAGAGAGATTATGAAAAACACTACAGAATATAACAATATGTATGTATGTACGTAAGTACGTACATGATTAGGCAAAACAATTATATATTTATGTACAGAGAGAGGCAGACAGAAATACAGAGAAGGGAAGGGAGATAAGGTTGTGTGTGCGTGTGTGTGTGTGTCCTCACTGACTGATATCCTCCCACGACTTCTGTTTTCTCATATAACTCATAACCCCCTTTTAAAATGCATATTTTAAAATATTTTGCAGAAATACGTTTTCGTGAGTGTAGAGTAATATATTGATGTTACGCAAATTTAGATCTGTTAAAAACAAAAAAATGAAAAATGCTGGAGTTACGGATAGTGATAGAAACGAAGTCGGAGAGGGATGGAAATCGATCTAAAACTCTTCCCGAAATAATCCGAAATAATCATTGTTTCTAAATTTTATCAACAAAATTGTAATCTACATTCTTGAAAACGTAATTATTCAAAATGTTGAATAAAAATACGCATTTTTCTTCAGAAAGTTATGGGAGAAACAAAATCTTGAGAGAGGGAACACCAGTCTGTATTTATACGACTTTCGTTTCCTTTTAAATTTCTAAAAAAATACATATTTTAAAATGAAATTTTCTACAGATATCATTCAGATGGCATAGATTACGATTACATTGGAATTTAATGTGGAAAAAATACTGGTGGGCGCGCGCACATCACATATATATCTACAAAATGAAACTTGAAATTTACAAAAAAAATATTTGATGTGTCAATGTGCATGTGTGCACGCTGAACATCCCCCCCCCTTTTTTGCACATTAAATTCCAATATAATTGCAATCACACCAACAGAAAGATATTCGTAGAAAGTTTTCTGAAAGCTATGAGGAAACAAAGTCAGTAGGGTACACCTATGTAGAGCGACAGAGATAGATAGATTGATAGATAGATAAAAGGGTGGTGGATTATAAGAATCGTTGGAGAGTCGGATAAAATGGCTTGCATTATTTCTTCTGGTTGTTACGGTATGGGTTCGAATCGCGCTGAAGTCACACCCTTTAATAAAATAAAATGCCAACCAAATATTGGAGTCAACTTATTCCTACTGTCAAAACTGCTGGCCTTGTGCCTAAATAAGAAATCACGATATATATATATATATATATATCGTGATTTCTTATTTATCGTCGGTAAATCATAAATCCGAAAAATAGAAGCACACACATATATATATATACGCAGAATACTATGTATTTAATTACATATATTACATATTAATACATATAATATATTTATGACAGATATGGATGGAAAAATGATAAAAATATCTAGTATTATATATATATATACATATATATATATATACATATATATATATATATATATATATATATATATATATATATATATATATATATATGCGAAAACAGTGATTCAAGCGTAAATATTATATTTACAAGGCATCTACGTATTGATATTGACAATTACCTGATTATAATGGATCAGCTAGACGAAGAAGAAACATCAAGCGTGATGATATTCCACATATGACATTGGCACCAACGGTAAAGTTGGTGATTCACGTTAAACAGGATGCTTCCTGAAGAAGTCTCGTCACCACAATATCAGTTGTCGTGATTAGATGTAGGTTATAGCTTCAAAGTAAAATGTATGTTGATGTATGTGTGTACGTATATAAATATATATGTGTATATATATATTTATATATGTGTTTTTTGCAAAAAGCTTTAAAGGATGTTAATTTTTTACGGTTTTTTGTCCGTTTTTCGTATTTATTTCACGCCACTACTCTTAGATTTTGGTGGGCGGTGTCACATAAAATGTTTCCCTGTAAGTTTCATTGTCTGCGACTGTACTTGTTTTCATGGTTTAATTTTAACAAAAAAAATTAAACCATGATAAAAGACATACTATATGTGAATACGTTTAATTTTCTTCTAGCTAGCTATAAGCTTAAGCTGATGTTGGAAGAGTGAAATCATATTTAATCTCAAAATTATATATTCAATTTTTCTGCTACACTAAGTGTGACTCTGACTTAATTTTAAGGTATACTTTTCGACTGTACACCGGTTATGGCTAAGAATGAATGTATTTGTGTTTGCGCACTTTTATACATGTGCACGTATGTGTGCGTGTGTATAAGCCCACACACACACATACATATATGTATGAGTAAACGAAGACGAAGAAGAAATAAATTCAATGAGTAACTGGAAATTTATTTACGGATAAGCTTCCGATAAGTACGTTGGAGGCAAATAGACTTACTGTGTGTGTGTATGGTGGGGGTGGAGTAATCGATATGTGTGTAAAAGGTAATGTGCATTGTAATATGTGACATTGGAGTAGGGAAAGGCGAGGTTAGGCATAAAAGTAGTGTAAGGTCGATGGTTCTGGTTCAGAAATCTCGATGCGTTAATGGATTTTCCATTTTATAAACACAAACACACATGCGCTCGCCAAGAAGCACGCTCTCGTAGGTGCGTGATTGAGAAAATGAAATATGTTTACTTACAGAGAAATTTGCTGTTCTCATTCAATGTGCGCTCATGAGATAGGAGTTCCTGAATGAGATTTTAATTTTATTGAGAATGATGGTGCTGTTTAACCTCAACTCGAAACTGAATAGAGCTCCATATCTTTTTTTTTTCTTTGTTTTTAAAGATATCTTGTTTCCAGTACTAGATTTTCCGATATATTTTCCCTTCTTTGAAACAGTAGGGAGACTTGGGAGCGATTGCAGATCGTATGACTGCACTGAGTTGCGATTTACTGTTAGTTCGTAAAACGAATATTTAATAAGTGAAATCTGTTACGCATAGGACATTAATGAAATGAAATTTGTTGTTCAATGTATGAAATGTGTGATCAATTTATTAAATTGATAATTTAGGAAATGAAAACTGCTCTATGAATTCAGGGAGTGAAAAGAATTGTGTGATCATAATATGTTTTTTAAAATGTGTAGCCATAAGAAGTGTGATAAAGGAAGAAAAAGATGATGAAATGTGTCTTAAAGAAATTAAAATCTGTTGTTCATGAACTAAAGTTGTTTTTGTTTTTTTAGTTTATTTTTATTTTTTTCCTTGAAAAGTGTGATCATTAAATATATTCTCAGAAAATGAAGCCTGTTGTGTGAGCCTTAAAATATACTACCCAACATATACGATAATAAAATTAATAGTTTATAAAACATCTGTTGTCTCTGTTCATGATTTGCTGTTTTTTAATTGAATGTTTTCAATATAACAAAAAACAAGTTTCTGTGGTCATCAAATATGTTTATTTAAAACAAAATCTGTTGAGAATTTGGATCATCATCATCATCAGTATCATTTTACGCCTACTTTTTCATGCTTGTATAGGTCAGACGAAATTTGTTGATACAAATTCTCTATGGTCGGGTGCCGTTCATGTCACCAACCCTCACCTGTTTCCAAACAGAGTAATATTTTCCCATAACCAGACATTTTTGACAGAAGACTGGAAACGAATAACCGTCACATGATGTGAAGTCAAGGACACACACACGTGAACACCATTTTGAGCGTGGCCGTTGCCAGTACCGCCTGACTGGCCTTCGTAGGATTTTTGAGCGAGATCGTTGCCAGTGCCTCTGGACTGGCTCCTGTGCAGGTGGCACATAAAATACACCATCTTGAGCGTGGCCGTTGCCAGTACCGCCTGACTGGCCTTCGTGCGGGTGACACGTAAAAGCACCCACTACACTCTCTGAGTGGTTGGCGTTAGGAAGGGCATCCAGCCGTAGAAACTCTGCCAAATTAGATTGGAGCCTGGTGTAGCCATCTGGTTTCACCAGTCCTCAGTCAAATCGTCCAACCCATGCTAGCATGGAAAGCAGACGTTAAACGATGATGATGTGTGTGTGTGTGTGGAGAGAGAAAGGGAGCAAGCTGACTTCTGATGCAGAGGTGCCACCCTGGATGAAGAGGCAGAAGTTGTTCCCATCCATTTGAGCACTACTCTGTATTATCTATACTAGGCTTAGTTTGCTTTCACCTGCTCATATATTGGGTCATCCCATAAATAATGTGTTTTTTTCCCAAATGCCTGAATAAAAGTTGGAGGGGAACAGGGTAACTATCTGCATCAACTTGCTATAAAAGCAGGGAGTAATTTTACCTCTTAGTGCAAGTTTTGAAGAGTGCAGTTCGATTTTAACAGTTATTTCTTCAAAGTTATAATGGAAATGACAAAGGACCATATTCAGCATATTTTACTTTAGGAGTTCAATAAAGGCAACAATGCAATGGAAAATGCGAGTATTATTAATGCAGTATATGGGGATCAGACAATAAGCATAAGCCAGTGTCAACAGTGATTCCAAAAATTCCGAGCTGGAAATTACAGCCTAGAAGACCAGCCTCATCATAAAAGATCTGTAGAGCTCGACAAGGACATTCTGCAAACCCTGGGGGAACAAAATATGAATGAGAAAGGAAGTGATGATAGATGAATAAGGAAGGAAAGGGTGATGGCAAACTGGTAGTGGGAGCGTTTCAACTCCCTGTGCATATATGTGTGTGTGTATGTAAAAGAGAGGGATGTGAATGTGTGTGTGTGTGTGTGTGTGTGTGTGTGCGTGCGTGTGCACGTGTGTGTGTGCATGTAATGGAAGTGGAATGGTGAATATTCAACGCTGAAAAGAAAAATCAAACAGTGTTTCAACTCTGTGAATATATGTGTGTATGTGTGTGTGTGTACAAGGGAAGTATGTGAATTTTTGTTTGTGTGAACAAGCGTTCTTTCAGTAACAAATGATGATTAATTACATATCTCGAAAGACAACCACTAGATAACATTGACAAGTGTATTAATTTGATTTAGCATCCATATCTATATATAAAATACTACAATTAGTGGGCATTTTTGGTGGCCCGGGGCCAGCTAGTATTATTATAAACAACACAAACATTTTGTAATTTAATAGCTTTTAATGTGATACCTGTTAAACAGAAATTATTTTTGTTTAATGAAAATTTAATAAAATCTAATCATAAGTAAGTGAAATTATGCTAAATACAACTAAATTGAAAACCTTTTTCCCCTGACCGTATCAGCAATTCTGAAAACTTTTAGGTGCAAATTTTACATGAGTAGAAGCTTTTTTTAACAAATTTTATCCTGAAAATCACCTGCATAAATTACACAGGTGCACAAATTACATGGGTTTTTACAGTATTTAGTGAGGAGAGAGAACTAAAGACCAAGACTTCTGAAGGCCTGTTTGGGACAAGTAAGACTGATGCAGAGGCATAGAAAGAAAGGAAGCAAGAGAATCAGAGATCAGTCACCACTGGGCACAGGCATGATGTGGCTCAAAATTTCCTCTGGACTATTATGCTTGTTAATTACAATGGGGGCACCAAATGTGTTTTTTCCCGAGGGTGCTGAGAAGAACCTCGTTATGCTTTTAATTATAGCATCCACCAAAGCAGTGAACTGGCAGAATTGTTAACACACCAGCCTAAATACTTAGCAGCATTTCATCCGTCTCTACATTCTGAGTTCAAATTCCTCCAAGGTCATCTTTGCCTCTTGTTGTGTCGACGCCCCCAGGCGAAGAAGTAGGATCTCCCAAGACATACAAATAGAGGTAGTCTGGCCGTGGTAGGAGTGTTGAGTAGCAGTCGAGTAGCAGTTGTGTAGCGGTTGAGTAGAGATCATCCGAAGGTGCTAGATAGCAGTAGCTTGAGACATAACACCTCTCATCCTTTCAGGGTCAATAAAATAAATACCAGTTGAGCCCTAGGATCAATGTAATCAATGTAAGCCCTGCCCTGCACTTGCTGGCCTTATACTAAAATTTGAAATCAACTATAGCACTCACCATAAACAACACTATATTGCTATTTAGATATGTCTTGAAGACAGATGTTTACATACTTGTGGAGGGAAAGATAAATATTTTTGTAAGCTGGGACAAAATTAATGTGGAAAAAAAAATCTCATCTCTTCTGTTAAGGTGAACCTCTAGATAGTTACAAATAACAGCCAAATTTGAGTTATTACAAATATCAGCCAAATCTCCCTCAAATTACACTACACTGTCTTATATAAAGAAAGGAATTGTTAAATAATGTAGACCTATATCCTCCTCTTTGGGTGGAGGCGCAATGGCCCAGTGGTTAGGGCAGCGGACTCGCAGTCATAGGATCGTGGTTTCGATTCCCAAACCGGGCGTTGTGAGTGTTTATTGAGCGAAAACATCTAAAGCTCCACGAGGCTCCAGCAGTGGATGGTGGCGAACCCTGCTGCACTCTTTCACCACAACTTTCTCTCACTCTTTCTTCCTGTTTCTGTTGTGCGTGTAATTCAAAGGTTCAGCCTTGTCACACTGTGTCACGCTGAATATCCCCAAGAACAACGTTAAGGGTACATCTGTCTGTGGATTGCTGAGCCACTTGCACGTTAATTTCACGAGCAGGCTGTTCCATTGATCGGATCAACTGGAACCCTCAATGTCTTAAGCGACGGAGTGCCATCAAATATCCTCTTTGAAAGACAGGATAGTTATAACTGTAATACTTTGAGCATAAATTTGTTAGATGAAAATTCCCCAGAAGCTACAAAACAACAACAACAATAGACATTATTTGTTGTTGTTGTTGAAATCCAGCTAGTTATTATCTTGTATTTATTATTGCTACAAATACCAGCTCAATCTCCCTCAAATTACACTCTAACACAATAGTTCTGCAGTGGCGCATGTGGCCGCCATTGGCTGCCATCTTGGGAAGTGCCATTGCGTATGTGCAAGGGACTTGCCGTCAGCGGAAGTACCCAAGCATGCATGCGCAATGCAACAGGTGGAGAGAAAGCAATAGCGTTCTCTCTCTTAATCCATCCAGCAGCCGTCGTGACAGGACGTTCTTCCAGGCTCTCCCACAACTCGACCCCGACATGTGGTCGAAGCTTCTTTGGTATTCTAGCGGCATGCCTATTCACCCAGGAACGAAATGGCTCTACACCAACCTAGAATAAACTATTGATCTGTTGTTACCGTTATCCCTCGTGTTGTTGTATTTCTGGATTTAATGATTAATATAAGAACTGGGGAGAGGCGGCCGAGCCGTCATATCTCATCCAATTCTTATAACTGGTGACCCCGACATGATGACGGAATTATCTCTCAAACAACTCGTAAAAAAAATGAAGAGACGACGGGAAAAAAAACAATTTTTCAGTACCAAGGACCTCCTCATCATCTTTTTATTGAAATAAATTTTCCCATGCACCTCGGATTTTTTTAAAGATATGTGTACTTCACAAATTTTAAAATCAACTCACATGATCCCTTCCTTACCAGTAGTACATTTTTTGTGAATCCTCAAGGGTCTGCACTACCCAGGTTGGGCATTGTTGTCCTACCATTTAAAAAACATAAAGTAAAAAAAAACAAATGAGACATTAGATCGGATATTGTAGTCCTAGGCATAAGTGTTTCTGAAAAAAACAAACAAGAAAAGAAAACAAAGAGGATTGTCACACCCATAATTTATTTGTTTATAAGTCATTTGGATCACGACTGACCTTGGAGTAAACAACAAACAACTTTTATTCTCTTTCATACGTAAATCTCTTCATTGAGAGGGTCACCAAAAGTTTGTAGTCACTCCACTTAAGATAGTTGTGTACATGTGTATGTTTTTGTGTATGTGCATGTGCATGCATATGTGTGTGAACATGTGTGTGTATGCGTGTGTCTACGTAAATGTGTGTATGACAATTAGGTAATTTCTCTTGTCCTGTTTCCTGACGTGCTTTTATTTCAATGTCATGTTTCATGCCATTGATAATCATTAATAACATAAATTGCAATTAATTGCTTTCCTCTTTCTCTTCTACATCATCATCATCATCATTTAACATCCATGTTCCATGCTGGAATGGGTTGGATGGTTTGACAAGATTTAACGAGTACCAGTGTCTGCTCTGGCATGGTTTCTATGGCTGGCTGCCCTTCTTATGTTTTGTTTCTAAGAAATGTTTTTGTTTTTTTGCTTGCTTTGTTTGTTTTTTTTTTGTCTTCATCTAAGATATGAAACATATACATATCCAAAATATTAGTAAGTGATTTCTTTCTTTCTTTCTTTCTTTATTTCTTTCTTTTCATCCTTCTAATTATTATCATTATCATTATTATTAAGAAGGCAGTGAGCTGGCTGAATCATCAGCACACCGGTCAAAATGCTTAGCAGCATTTTGTCTATCTGCACGTTCTGAGTTCAAATTCTGCTGAAGTCGACTTTGCCTTTCATCCTTTCAGGGCCAATAGATTAAGTACCTGTGAAACACTGGGGTCGATGAAATCAACTATCCTCTCCCCCAAATTTCAGGCCTTGTGCCTAAAGTAAAAAGGATTATTATTATTATTGTTATTATTAAGGCAGTGAGCAGGCCGAATTGTTGGCACAACAGGCAAAATGCTTAGAGGCATTTATTCTTTCTTTATTTCTGAGTTCAAATTCCACTGAGGTCAACCTTGCCTTTCATCTTTTTGGGTTAATAAAATAAATACCAGTGAAACACCGGGGTCGATGAAATCAACTATCCTCTCCCCCAAATTTCAGGCCTTGTGCCTAAAGTAGAAAGGATTATTATTATTATTACCATTATCATTATCATCAGGGCTGCAAGCTAATCAATAAGATGCCAGACAAAATGCTAAGCAGCATTTCTTCTGGCATTACATTCTGAGTTCAAATTTTGCCGAGATTTACTTTACCTTTCATCCTCTCAGTATCAACAGAATAAGTACCAGTTGATCACTGGAGTCAGTGTAATTACTAGACCCCCTCCCACTGGCCAAGCTGTCATCGGTTCTCTTCAAATATCATTTGAAGATGAAGGTGAGGACAGAGAGAGAAGCACTGCCTTCTTGTGTGTTTATAAAAGGTAGCTGACAGTGGCAAGACTTGTGAGGCTGAATGGATCTACTCTGAGTATGCTTTTCTAATTAGGAGGAAAGAAACTAGAAAATGACACTTCCCATGCCTTGGGGATGTCAGAGTAATCCAGAAATTGTGGATAGGGTTTACCCCAAATTACCCTAAGTGGACTACCTCACTATTGGAGTTTCTATTCATTTATTAATTATTTCTTTTTATTTGTACTTTTATTCTCTTTTTTGTTATATCCTTATTGTTGTAGTGTTCCCCTACCTGTTTATATGCTGTATCTTGTCCATTGATATTGTTTTCCGTGTCTTGGGCTCTTGAGGCCAATAAAAGAAATCATTATTATAATTATTAGCAAGGCGGCGAGCTGGCAGAAACGTTAGCAGGCCGGGCGAAATGCTTAGCGGTCTTTACATTCTGAATTCAAATTCCATCGAGGTCAACTTTGCTTTTCATCCTTTTAGAGTCAATTAAATAAGTACCAGTTTTGTACTGGGGTCGATCTAATTGATTGGCCCCCCCCCTCCCCCAAAAATTTCGGGCCTTGTGCCTTGAGTAGAAAAGAATATATATATATTGAGACCCCCTTTGGTCATGACTGACCATCGAATTGCACCTAGAAACTTACCCTCCCAGGTACAAGTCCGGGTAAGGTTGTTTTATGGAAGACCAACAGTTGCCCATGCATACCGGCCTCCCCTCTCCATGCCACCAGTATTATCCAAGGAAAAGGCAAAGGCCGATATATATATATATATATATATATATATATATATATATATATATTCAATTCAAATAAACAAACAATAAAATTAACAATAACAGACAAGAGGATGTGCACAAGGAATGTATTAGTTTGACAGTCAATCACTAAAAGGAGTAAGTTTTGGACGTTTCGGGCTTAGCTCTTTGTCGGAAAGGAGAAAGGGAAAAGTCCAAAGAAGGAAAAGAAATCACCAACAGTGCGTAGTTACGTTGCTGAACATGTGTGTGTTGTGTTTGTTCTTCACCACTGCTTGACAATTAGTGTTGGCTTGTTTACATTGTAGTGGCGCGAAATTATAGCCGCCATTGAGGAAGTACTATCTGCACATGCGTAAGGGACTTGCTTTCCGGAAGCCCCTCGAGTGTGCATGAGTAGTAAAACTAGTACTTAAAGAGTTGGTTTCACTCTGTAAGTCTCTTCAACGCGACACCTTCGACGTGACTACACCTTGCTCCTCAACGAAGCACTCTTCACCACGATGCCATCGATGTGATAGCTACTTGCTCCTCTGGCATGCATCAAGGAAGCTCTTAATCTTCCAATACCGATTACAAATTAATCAGCGGCTGCTAAGCTGAGTGACACAGGATTTATAAAACCAAGCATCATCAAAAATAAAGCTTATTTTTATTATGTTGTTAATTGTTCTACTGTTTCTTCATATATAATTATGTTGAAAGGTGATAGAGAGAGACTAATGTCTCTATTGCATCTATCAACCTTTTACAACATTTCCAAAACTTAGTACTTCAGCAAAGTAAATCGATAGAATAAATAACAGATTTGTAAAGAAAAAAAAAAAGGATTGTAAAAATATGAAGTGCTGGAGTTGATTTCTTTGACAGAACTCCTCAAGGCTGCCATCTTTGACTGAACCCCTCAAAGGCTGCTTTCCAATAACTAAAGAAAGTATATGATGAACAGGAGTGGCTGTGTGGTAAGTAGCTTGCTTACCAACCACATGGTTCCGGGTTCAGTCCCACTACGTGGCACCTTGGGCAAGTGTCTTCTACTATAACCTCGGGCCGACCAAAGCCTTGTGAGTGGATTTGGTAGACGGAAACTGAAAGAAGCCCGTCATATATATGTATATATATATATATATATATGTGTGTGTTTGTGTGTCTGTGTTTGTCCCCCCCCCCCACATCGCTTGACAACTGATGCTGGTGTGTTTACGTCCCCGTAACTTAGCGGTTCGGCAAAAAGAGACCGATAGAATAAGTACTAGGCTTCAAAAAGAATAAGTCCTGGGGTCGATTTGCTCGACTAAAGGCGGTGCTCCAGCATGGCTGCAGTCAAATGATTGAAACAAGTAAAAGAGTAAAAGAGTAACAAAAGTAACAATGAAATACAAAACAAAAATCTTCAAAAAAAAAAAGAATATTTTAAATTTGAACAGTTTGTCTTGTTAAGAAGGAAGAGAAAAAGTGTAAATAAATAATATATCTATGAAGGTCATCAACTATGTTTGTCTGACATAATAATGTGAATCTTGCTATTCAGCTCACTTTGAACTTAGGCTGTTTTACTTCCACCTTCAAATATCCTGCTACTAGTGTTGTTGTTATTGCTGCTGTTGCTGCTGCTGTCGAAAACAATTTTATGGAACAGAAAAAGAGGAAACAACAAACTATTGTGTGACAACTTCAAAATATTAATAGGTTGTTGTTGTTAAACCCCAGGTCAACCCTGATTGAGTAGAACTATAATCAAAGTCTTTTTTTTTTCTTTTTCTATGGTGTGTCTGTGTGTTGGGGATTTCAGGTACTACATTATCCAATGTGTTTCTATTCAAGACAACAAAGTTTGATTTTAAGTAAATTTGGCTGCTATTTCTAGAGGTCGAGCGACCACTTATAGGCTTCTGCATAACTCCTATATTAATAGTGTATTTTTGTTGATGTGTGTGTAAGTGTAGCCATTATTATCATAGTCATCATCATCATTTAATGTCCATTAACTAGAGTTAATTCAATCAATTGTACTACCTCCCACCACATCTGTGGCCTGGCACCAGAGTTTAAAAAATCAAGAGGTAATGAAATTGTTGCAATAATAGGAGCACTAGACCAGATGGCTTTCACTTGCCAGCATGTTGCAATGGATATATAGTGTCAGTGTGTATGTATGACAATGTGTAAATGTATTATGAGAAAAAGTAGGTATAAGAGGCAGGAAGTAAGCTTGTCAACTACACAGCCACACTTGCATATACAGGGTGGAAAAGAGAGGACTGGCGTTTTTGAAATGGCTATTACTCAGCTCCAGTGGGAGGGACATATGTCCGACAGGTACCATTCGGTCCGGGGTATCTTAGCATTTTTTTTCTTTTCAAGTGAAGCTATGGCACTGTGGACGATACAGCATCACCTTTGCCTATGACAGTTGCGTGAAGAATAACGAGTCTGTCACAATAGTTCAGCTTGAGTTTCGGCGCCACTTCAACATTCACCAAAATCAGGCTGTTCCCACCCGTAACACAATCTTACGTTGGGTGAATGCACTTCGTATACGAGGTACACTAATGAATAGGAGACTGGTGAGGGCATCACGAACGGTACGGATCCCGGAAAATGTGGAACGCATCAAACAAGCTTTGATACGGAGTCCGAATCTCTCTGCTCGGGGGCATTCCACTGAACTTGGCATCGGTAACCGATCGGTAGGGCGTATTTTGCATGAAGACTTGCATTTCCACCCATACAAATTGGTAATTGGACAACAGTTGAAACCATGGGACTATGCACAGCGGCTTAACTTCGCACGTCAGATGGAAGCAATTTCTGAGGCAAATGACAACCTCATTTTGATAATGTGTGATGAAGCTCATTTTCGTTTCAGTGGCATGGTGAATCAACAGAACTGTCGTTATTGGGCTCTTGAAAATCCGAGATAACTGCACGAAAGACCACCGCACAGCCCAAAAGTGAGAGTCTGGTGTGCTGTTGGAAAAGCTACCGTCATTGGTCCTTACTTTTTTGAAGACGATAATAGAAATGCTGTTACTATGAACTCTGAGTGTTAAATTGAGATGATAAACAACTTCTTTGTGCCTGAATTACGACGAAAACGTATGTGGTTTCATCAGGATGGGGCGACTGCCCACACAAGCCAGAGCATCGATGGACGTTCTTCGCCCTCTCTTCGGTGACCTCCTCATTTCCAGGCTTGCTGGCGTTCCCTCACTCCCTCGGTCCCCTGATGTGTCCATGTATGATTATTTCTTGTGGAGGAACCTCAAGGTACGTGTGTATGTGCATAAGCCCCATACATTGGACAATTTGAAGGAAGCTATTTGCGTGGACGTCGCCCAAATCTACAGTAATGCTGGAGAAAGTGGAGGCCAATTTCCTAGAACGTCTTCAGAAATGCATCAATGAAAACGGACACCACATGATGGATGTTGTTTTCCACACTTGATTTTGACAAATGCTAATCCAGCACGAACGTATTGATGTCAATAAAATTTGTTTGCAGCTAAATCATTAATGATTTTGTGATTTTTTCAAAAACACCCGTCCTCTCTGCTCCACCCTTGTATATGAATAAATTCTAAAACAATTTTTGTTTCATTTAATGTTTTGTTAAAATAATGGTGTTGTAAGTTGTTTTTAAAATATAGGAATAGATTTAGGAAAATTATATAGTAGGTTCCATGCCAAAGTTAGTCTGAGAACTAGTGGTAGACTGTCTAAATCAGAGGGTAAAATAGTGAAATGTCGTGAGTGAAGTTGGGTAGAAATATGATATAGTGTAGAATGGAGTTAAAGTATAAATAGAAACGTATAAAAGCAATTGTCACTTGCTACATACATACCTACCTACCTACATGCATGCATACATACATACATTAAAGTGGTAAGGTATGATTTGAAGGAAAATTGGCTGCTGCTTTATGTAGGGCGATTAACAGCGATGCAGCTCAGTGTTGAATAATATAGAAATAGATATGCGGCTGTAATGTCATGCAAGAAGCTGTTCCAATAAATTCATGTTTCATGTGGCTGTTAATTCGTACTTCCGTGGAAAGGCAGCTTATTACTTTCATTTTCTTCTTTTGGGACAGTAAGAAGTTATATATTGTGTGAGAAATTCGATTATAATTTATATATAACATAAAACATTTTTTTAAAAATTTCAGTCAAAGGGAAAGAACTCTTAATTAGTCACTAGTGTAAGGGAGATAACTCAAATATTTCTCTCAATCATCAATATTTATAGAATAATGGTTTTCTTTTCTTTTTTTCCTCTGTTTACATACGTATTTATCTCCTATCAAAGTTCGTGGAGTTCGATAAGTTTGTTTGTATGTCCTGAGAAGAAGAGAAAATTGACCTTTAGAAACTGACTTTTTGTCTGAGAGGGAAAAAAAAGTCCCTCTTTCTGACGAAGAGCTATTTATAATGGATTCCTTGTCAATCTCAATGCGAGCATTTGGTTGTTGGACCAACTAAATTCTTAATCATGAAAATAATGTTTAAAGTTAATGCCATAAGTACCCTTATTGTATTTCACAAAGTGAATTGGTGTGGCACAAGACAGGGGCTTTCAATCGCAATACAATCAAGAGAGGACGCGGGAGGAGTAGAATCTGTGTCAGTATTGGAGTGATACTGTATTCATCAATCCTGAAAGAATAAAAAGTAAAGATGGGTTTGGTATGATTTGAACTCAGAGTACACAGAAGTGAACCTAATAATACAAGGCATCCGATCTCACTCTAACAATTATGTCAAGTCACTTCCATTGATTGTAACTTGTCAGTGTATGAGGTTTTAATAATTTGACTGGTTACTAACTTTATACATGACTGTATACATCCTCTGTTCTCCTGTCTACCTCTCTGTTCTTGTCTGTCTTTGTCTTTTCATTCTTTCTTTTTGTAGATTTCGTCTCTTTTATACCCTCAAGAATAAATCTCATTGGAGTGAACTGTGGCCACATAATCACTTGGAAGTCCTAGAGTTGCTTACTTAAAATTTTATTGGCCTGACTTTTGCTGATGTCATTACTCAATGCACCAAAATTCTGGTTCTTGTTTATAAAGAATTTCCTAATGGGAACTAAGATCCAAGCTTGAATCAAAGTGTATATCTGCAACACCCTACGAGTATAAATTTGAGAGGTGCAACGATGACATTACTATAGATGAATGCCCATTGATGGCTGCAGGTCATTATGGAAGGAGGGTCAAACTGAATATGTGACGCAGTTTATCAAATTTCTGTTAGTTAAGTGAATATACACAGGTTGATCCAAGTAGAGCCACCATTGACTGATTGAGATGGTTGGCTCCTCCCTTTTGTAATATATTCTTTATATTCCCACTTTAAAAAAATAATGTTTCTACTCTGTGATGATGGATGGCAGTTTAAGAAAAGTTTGTTGGTGAATTTACCAAGAATTTGATGCAAGCATCTCCAAAGACCCAATCTCTGATGATGTGAAAGAATTAATACCATTACAAAAAAATTAAGGTGACATTGGTTCACTGTTGAATTTGTTATTGTTGGCACTCTGTCGCTGACAACGTCGAGGATTCCAGTTGATCCGATCAACGGAACAGCCTGCTCGTGAAATTAACGTGCAAGTGGCTGAGCACTCCACAGACACGTGTACCCTTAACGTAGTTCTCGGGGATATTCAGCGTGACACAGTGTGACAAGGCTGACCCTTTGAATTACAGGCACAACAGAAACAGGAAGTAAGAGTGAGAGAAAGTTGTGGTGAAAGAGTACAGCAGGGTTTGCCACCACCCCCTACCAGAGCCTCATGGAGCTTTAGGTGTTTTCGCTCAATAAACACTCACAACGCCTGGTCTGGGAATCGAAACCGTGATCCTATGACCACGAGTCCTCTGCCCTAACCACTGGGCCATTGCACCTCCACTGTTGAATATGAAAAAAAAAAGAAAAGGAAAAAAAACCCCCAAAACCCACCAAAAGAGAAATGAATATTTCTAACATAGGCCCAAGGTTAGAAATTTTTGAGTGACAGACAATCAGTAATGTTAATCCAAGTAGTTTACTACCACTTTATTTTATTGACTCCAGAAGGATGAAAGGTGCCACCCTTGGCAGGATTTGAATTCAGCAGAGAAAGAGCTGAAATAAATGTGGCAACATACTTTGTCCAATGTTCAAATGATTCTGCCAATCTATTGTTTTAAATAATATAATGTTTCTAATATATAACAAGTATATCTGCTGAGGTCGATTTTGTCTTTTATCCCTTTGGAGTCATTAATTAAGTACCAGTTGAACACTGGGGTCGATGTTATTGGACTTACCCACTCCCCTACAATCACTGGCCTAGTGCCAAAATTTGAAGGTAGCAAGCTGGCAGAATCATTAGTATGCCAGGCAAAATGCTTAGTAGCATTTTGTCCATCTTCACATTCTGAGTTCAAATTCTGCCGAGGTCGACTTTGCTTCCTTTTGTGGGGTCAATAAAATAAGTACTAATTGACTCCTGAGGTTGAGATAATCAACTTACCCCCACTCCCGAAATTACTGGCCTTGTGCCAAAATTTGAAACCAATATATAACAAGTATAAGGCCGCAAGCTGGCAGAATCTTTAGTATGTTGGGCAAAATGTTTAGTGGTATTTCGTCTTTCTGTTCTGAGTTCAGATTCTGATGAGGCTGACTTTGTCTTTCATCTTTTGGGGTTTGATAAAATAAGTACCAGTGGAACAGAGGTCAATGTAATCAACTTACTCCCTCCCCCAAAATTGCTGGCCTTGTGTCAAAATTGGAAATCAATATATAAGAAGTATACAAGTAGGTACAGGTATGGCTATAGGCGCATGCATGGCTGAGTGATTGAGAAATTTGCTTCCCATTCGTATGTGTTGGGTTTCAGTCCCACTGTGTGATAACTGGACAAATGTCTTCTACTATAGCCCTGGACTCATTGAAACCTTTTGAGTGAATCCAAGTGAAAAAAAGTTAGAGGTTAGGGTATTCTCTTCACAATCATAAGGTCATGAGTTCGATTCCTGGCTATGTGTTGTGGCCTTGAGAAAAACACTTTATTTCATGTTTCTCCAGTCCACTCAGCTGGCAAAAATGAGTTGTGCCTGTAATTCAAAGGGCTGGCCTTATCACATTCTGTGTCATGCTGAATCTGCATGAGAACTACATTCAGGGTATGTATGTTTGTGGAGTGCTCAGCTACTTGCATGTTAATTTCATGAGCAGGTTGTTCCATTGATCAGATCAACCAGAACACTTCTTGTCGTAACTGATGGAATGCCTAAAGCTTCAGTGTATCAATGTTGTTTATCAATATTACAAGGACAATAAAGGCAGTGAGCTGGCAGAATTGTTAACACACCAGACAAAATACTAAGTGGCAGGCATTTCTTCTGACTTACATGCTGAATTTGGTGGAGGCGCAATGGCCTGGTGGTTAGGGCAGCGGACTCGCCGTCATAGGATCGCGGTTTCGATTCCCAGACTGGGCGTTGTGAGTGTTTATTGAGTGAAAACACCTAAAAGCTCCACGAGGCTCCGGCAGGGGATGGTGGCGAACCCTGCTGTACTCTTCCACCACAACTTTCTCTCACTCTTACTTCCTGTTTCTGTTGTGCCTGTAATTCAAAGGGTCAGCCTGGTCACACTGTGTCACACTGAATATCCCCGAGAACTACGTTAACAGTACACGTGTCCATGGAGTGCTCAGCCACTTGCACGTTAATTTCACGAGCAGGCTGTTCTGTTGATTGGATCAACTGGAACCCACGACGTCGTAAGCGACGGAGTGCCAACAACAACATGCTGAATTTAAATTTCACTGAGGTTTGCTTTTCAGCCTTTCAAGGTTGATAGAATAAGTATCAGTTGAACACTGGGGTCAAAGTAGTCAACTACCCACTCTCTCAAAATTTCAGACCTTGTGCCTGTAGTAGAAAGAAAACTATTACAAGTATGATAAAGGCAGCGAGTTGGCAGAGTTTTTTGTGTAACAGATATAATGGTTAGTAGCATTTCTTCCAGCACTTTACATTCTAAGTCCAAATACTGTTGAAGTCAACTTTGCCTTTCATGCTTTCAGAGTCGATGAAATAAAATACCAGTGAAATACTGGTCCAATGTAATTGACATGCCTGCGAAATTGCTAGACTTACACCAAAATTTAAAACAATGTGTGGTAAGTAGCTTGCTTACCAACCACATGGTTCCGGGTTCAGTCCCACTGCGTGGCATCTTGGGCAAGTGTCTTCCACTATAGCCTCGGGCTGACCAAAGCCTTGTGAGTGGATTTGGTAGACGGAAACTAAAAGAAGCCTGTCGTATATTTGTATATATATATGTATGTGTGTCTGTGTTTGTCCCCCTAGCATTGCTTGACAACCGATGCTGGTGTGTTTATGTCCCCGTCACTTAGAGGTTCGGCAAAAGAGACCGATAGAATAAGTATTAGGCTTACAATGAATAAGTCCCGGGGTCGATTTGCTCGACTAAAGGTGGTGCTCCAGCATGGCTGCAGTCAAATGACCGAAACAAGTAAAAGAGTAAAAGAATATTACAAGGATAATAAACTAAATTAATATCAGTATCTTCATTGTAAATGAATAAAAAAAATTGATAGAGGTAGTTAATGTTGATGAATCCTATAAACATATTCAAAAGCAGTGACACCATTTTGGGTTTTGCTTTCATGTAGTATATGTAAGGCTTGGTGAAGCATGTCATTTTACAAGCTACACCTGCAGAACTAGTTGTTGTAGGTGTTTAATGGGAGTAAACTAGTTTCCATCGAACAGTCCAGTGATCAAAAGCATTCCAACTGTAACAAAACTATTATTTTGTATATCTAGGACTAGTGTTTAATCCATCCATCTATCCATCTTTGCTGCCCACAATACCTGGGAAGCTTATGTGAGTTATGGAAGCACCTCCTCCACAGAGTCCAATCAGAAGCAACCACCTTGCTACTGAATTCCCAAGTTGGCAAGCTGTGTCATTATTTGTCTGAGGTGGGATTGTGTTGGCAAGCTGTGTCACCATCTGTTTGTGGGGCAGTCGGTGGATATGGTCCAAGATACCTGTGTATGTAGCATTAACAGTCCCAAATATAGCAGTTCTCCTTTGTCAGTCTCACTCAAATACTAAAAGTCATAGTTTTGCTCTCTCTCTCTAAACCAGTGGTTCCCAAAGTGAGCGGCACTGCCCCCTTGGGGGTGATGGAAAGACTCAGGAGAACGTTGAAGAAAAGTGGGGTGATAACGGAGTGGCCTAAATGAGGCAATGAATGTAAAAATAAACCCCCCAAAATAATGGGTTAATTATGTTAAATTTTATTTGTGAAATACAGTTGTTTCGAATTTGCAGCAGAAAATGGCCTATGTTTGTGGTGATGAGTTTGGTGGTGGGGGGCACTGGGGATGTGCCCTGGGTGCCAAGGGGGCGGCAGCCTGCAAAGGTTTGGGAACCACTGCACTAAACTGAATTTGAACTAAGAATTTGGAAAGACAAAGACCAAACATTATCCATTCTGTGCTTGATAAGCACTTACATTCTTGTCATTTAGTTTTCATGGAAGAATACAAAGGAACTTTGCTGTTACCTTGTTTCAGACATGTTCTACTAGGCATCATCTTGTTAGCTAATGCAATGAGTTAGAATAGTTAAGTCATCGGATAGAATATCTTGTGGTATTCATTCTGGCTCTCTGTGCTCTAAGTTCAAATACCGTTGAGATCAGCTTTGCCTTTATCTGTTTAGGGTCAATACAGTACCACTCAAGTACTGGTCAATTCTTTGTCTTTTCTCCTTCTATCTTCTTCCTTTCTTCTTTTTCTCTACCACTCTTTCCTGTAATGGTTCCTGGATAGAAGTAGGATAACCTAAGGAAGGCTGCATATGTTCCATCAGAACTACCTCATTCCACATGATCCTTGTACCACAGGAGTAGGTGACTGTGAATTTTCATAATTATGTAACCCAAATATACAATCTCTTAGCTTTGTTGATTTGAAACCCCTAGACTACTGAATAATAACCTGTATTTTTAACCCTTTCATTACTATATCTCTGTTGATGTACATTGTCTTTACATTATTTACATTTGACGAATATATTTGTCCTCATCAGGGGGAAATTTCGAACCTGGGTTCTTATTCCCAAGGTATTTTTCGATATTGTTGTTGTTGTTATTATTATTATTATAATTATTATTATTCGCCTCCACGTCCACCAGTCCTCAGTCAAATCGTCCAACCCATGCTAGCATGGAAAGCGGACGTTAAACGATGATTATTATTATTATTATTATCATTATTATTATTATTATTATTATTATCATCATCATTATTCAGGTCACTGCCTGGAATCGAACGCGAAATCTTGATGAAGGCTGGAGGGTATATCAGCCGAAATGTTGCGTTAACAACAAACAAGATGAGGACAAATATCCATCAAATGTAAATAATGTGAATAATGTACATAATTCCTCATCTCTTAAATATAGAACTGTACATTGTCTTTTTGAAAATAATGAAGAATTTACTAAAATAACTTTGTCATTATTAATCTGCTGAAATATATACTAACATGAAATTTTGATGGAAGGTTTTAATTTGGATGTCTTTAACTCTTTTGTTTTCATATTTCTGTTGAAAATACATTGGCTTTGTTTCAATTAATTTTGATAAAAAAATGAAGAATTTTGTGAAATAGCTTTTTCATTATTAAACTGGTACTGGAAACATAAATATACATGAAATTTTTATGGAAAGTTTTATTTAGGTTCAGGGCCAGTCCCAGGTGGGTTGGATTAAAAGGGGTTTATAAATCCAATTGAACACATGTGTCATTTTTTTTTTTTTTTCTTGAAAAGATCTTATTTTTCTACATATTACCTTTGTTTTTCTTTATGTTCTATTTTGCTGTCAATTAACTCATGACTGTTTATGTACATACATGGAGACTGACACATGCACACACACACACACACAAAGTTGTCAAGTCATGTAGAACTTCATACTGCAGCAACTGATGAGTCATGGTTTCTTCCTCTCTTCCTTCCACTAATCTCAGAGGCCCTACTAAGATCATAGACATTATGCTTTATCCTCTAAGCTGTCATGTATATATATATATATATATATATATATATATATATATATATATATACATATACATACACCACACATACACACACACAAATATATATATATATAAAAGCAACAGTAACATCCACCCCTAGGGGTCAGCCACACTTAAGTGGCAATATACTACACTTTATCGTGCAGTTACTGTTAATACTTCATTTAGAGAATTAACATTGCTTATATATATATATATATATATATATATATATATATATATTATTATTTTGTTTAAAAGAGTTCCAACACTGTCTGTTTTTTATGTTTTATTTATATTCCTGCTGAACGAACCAATGTGGGGTATAGAATATGGAATATACAATATATAATATAAAATAAAATAAAATAAAAATGGATGGCACCATGAAATAAAGTATTGAATGTAGATGAAATATTATTGAGTGTTCAATATAAAGGATCATATATATATATATATATATATATATATATATATATATATATAGATAGATAGATAGATAGATAGATAGATAGAATGATAGATAGATATAAATACATACAAGGGAGTGCTGAAAAGTTCTTGGCTTTGGGTAAAAGAAAATATAGGAGGATCAGTTAATTATGATTTCGTTCCACATATTTCCCTTTCAGATTCACACACTTATTGCAGTGGTGCTTCAGTTTCTCTAAGACCTGTAAAAGAACAGGAAAGGTTGGGCCTCCGGCCAGGCCTTTCACGATAACCTTAAGGCTAAGAACTGTGTGTGTGTGTGTGTTTGTGCGTGTGTGTGCGTGCGTGTGTGTATGCATGATGGAGTTTCCTGTCATTAGACAACATATGAGGGTTTGACAATTTCTCACCGAACAACCACACAAATGATTTGTTTATAGTGATCAAATGTTTGTGTACATATAAGCTCACTCCCTCCATCAAATCAACATCACCTGTACAGGTGCAATGG
>NC_142938.1:18061021-18063521 GCF_046866305.1 Octopus bimaculoides
GGACGTTAAACGATGATGATGATGATGATGATGATGATATATATATATATATATATATATATATTATTTTATATTTGATTTTATTTTCACACAATAGTATGCTATATATATATATATATATATATATAGCATATTGTTGAGTGAAGATAAAATCAACAAAAAAGTGCTCTATTTGGTGAGAGATAAATACTGTTTAGTAAATACAGTACACATTTTTATGAGCTACTAATAGTTTCCTGTAATGAAAATAACACCAGACATGTTATAAAATGCTACATATATATATATTATAAACAGAGTGAACAAAGTGGCTATGAACAGAGTGCCATGAACAGAGTGCCATGAACAGAGTGGCCAAGTTAATTGAGGTGGAATGCAGAAAGCCTCCTATCCAGCCCCTGTGTATGACAGCCTCTGATAAGAACATTTATGGTGACCTTACCATCACAGGAACATTGGTCCCAGGTAGCAGGTCGATCCTATAAAGCATTGAGAAAATAATCCTTTGGGAAAGGATATGTTTTGTGCTACTAAATCAAAGTCCACAGAGTTGAAGAAGAATGTGGTTGAACAAATTTTGATTCTAATTATCTGGAATGGTTATTACCTTTCTCTTTCTCACATACACACACTCATTACGGAGCAACTAGTCAAGAGTCTGGGAAGCTCTTTTGACTCAATCTTGAATGACTCTATGACTCTACCATCTTTCAAAAGTCCAACAATGACCTTGAGTGTTTGATAGATTCAAAACTTGTTTCTACCAATATTCCATTCTGTCCAATGCCCTTTGACACCTGCTGAGTCCCTTGAAGGAAAACCACTGGTTTTCTCTGAAAGTGATTGGCCCTTTCCCGCAGTTTTAGCTATACAGCACTGTATCGTACAGTAACATCTTGCAGCTATTATTTAGTAGTATCACTAAAGAGTCTATAGTGGCATAGATAAGAGAACTTCTACAGTATAGGAACTCCAGGGACCAGGAAACATCATCACCTGTCATTTGGGTGAGAATAGGGAAAAGAAGAAAGTGGAAGTAGCAGAGTCACATCAGAGGCAAAAGGAACTGATTGATATCATGTCTGTTAGTGTGGAGGCGCATTGGCCCAGTGGTTAGGGCAGCAGACTCTCGGTCATAGGATCGCGGTTTCGATTCCCAGACTGGGCGTTATGAGTGTTTATTGAGCGAAAACACTTAAAAGCTCCATGAGGCTCTGGCAGGGGTTGGTGGCGAACCCTGCTGTACTCTTTCACCACAACTTTCTCTCACTCTTACTTTCTGTTTCTGTTGTGCCTGTAATTCAAAGGGTCAGCCTTGTCACACTGTGTCACGCTGAATATCCCCGAGAACTACGTTAAGGGTACACGTGTCTGTGGAGTGCTCAGCCACTGGCACGTTAATTTCACAAGCAGGCTGTTCTGTTGATCGGATCGACTGGAACCCTCGACGTCGTAAACGACGGAGTGCCAACAACATGTCTGTTAGTAGAGTAGGCTTAGGCTATTTTCTAAAGGCCCAGGCCAAGGAACAACACAATCTTATTAATGAAGAGGTCTGAGATATGGAAGAGGAGTGTGTAGGATGGTAGAGATCAGCAACAGGTAGCATGGATGAGGTAGGAGATTGTATTGTTGTGCAAGATTAACTGACCAAACATTACGCAGGCACACTTCCATCATGTTTGTTCTTTGTCCAAGGTGTCTATGATATTCTATGAAGTTCAGCTAATCTTCACAACAGGAGCAAGAATGAGGCACCTTCCTGTTTTACTCAGCACAAACAAACACTGCAATGCCCCACCAAAAGTCAGTTAGCTGGAGAGAAGTTCTAACTACAACCAAAAGCAAGAATGAATCTCCACTCCACCACAGCTTTTGACTGGCAGCTGAACATCAGTCTGGGTATGCAGCTGAAGTTCCTGCAGCACCAGATTTGATTATCAACTCAGAAGCAACTAAACAACTGGTCATTGTGGAATTTACAATGCCCTGGAAAGAACGTATTGAAGAAGCCAAGGAAAGGAAACGAGTAAACGTAGCAGGAACTGTCGAGGAAACGCGAGGACAGAGGCTTGACGACGCACTCGGAACACAGCTGCTGAAGAAATTAGTTGAAATGTGAGGCATATACAGCCGTCCTTTCTTTTTCTGACTGCAAGGATATTGTATTATATAGACGTAATGTTTAGGTTTCTTGTAACATATAGTTGGTCAAACATCTGTAGATATATGTTTTATAGTATAATATAGCAACGAAACAAAACAGTGTTAATACACCAGTAATTGTGTGTGTGTATAAGTTATGTATAAGTGTGTACCTGAATTATCGATTTACATATGTTAGTTAACTTGAGAGCATTAAAGTATATCAGAAAGGGAGATGTTGTTCAAAAGTGGGGGGAATATAGAAGTGACATCGAGGAGACAGGTTGGATACAGAACTAGGAAATATAAGTGTGAATAAGATATGGATAGGTGACTAGACTTTGCAACCCACGAA
>NC_142938.1:18068521-18078521 GCF_046866305.1 Octopus bimaculoides
AAATCGCTTACAGTCCATACACCAGCAAATGGCTCGTAGATGTGCCGTCCCCCCCCTTTTTTTACTATAGTTGCAATGGCCTATGCTCTTGAAGCTGGCTGGGCTCATGCAACCTCCACTTAGGAACATTTCCGATTAGCTTATTTCTCATCGCCTGACCCTTGTTCTAATCCGCAAGCAATGCACTTATCGCTACTTCGAGTGTTTGTATCTCAGAATGTCGTCCCTCTGGAATTTCTTTCCGCAGGTGTTGACTTCAAAATGAACCTCTGCACACCATGAACATCACCATTCTATGAAGGCCTGCAAAAGCCATGGGCATTGCCCCTTTCTTCAGACCACCCGTCCTTCTTTTGTGTGGTGGTGGTGATGGTAGGGATGATCCTTCGTCAATAGTGTGTCGGTACGGGAAAACGACGATATTCACCCTTTTTTTAGCCTAGCTTCTTTGTCATGAGGGTAGGCTGTGTGGGTGAACGACGTCGTGTACCAATACCAAAGGATTGCCAAAAAGAAAACCAGCATACTTACACACACGCATGTATTTACAGCATTATTGATTCCTTTTAATAAAAGCTTATACAGAACTACTTTAATATCATACATACACTCCTCTCTCTCTCTCTCTCTCTCTCTCTCTTTCTCTCTCTTCACACACACACGCACGTACGCACGCGCGCACGCACGAACACACACACACACACACACACACATTCTCTCTCTCTCCATTCACACGCGCGCACATTCAAATACATGCAATGGCATACACACGTGAGTGGAGGTCATAGCCGGCCGCATCGTTTTTGTGTTATTGTGAGATAATGCCTGTATACTGATTTTTCTCATACTGGCATACGGCCATAAATTGGTAGGAGCAATTTAATCGAGTTATAGTCGATCGACTTAATTCCAGTACATGTGTGGCACTTATTTATTGGCTCTGGCAGGGGTGATGGTGATGGAGATGAAAACCTATATCAACCTTGGCGGGATTTGAGCTCAAAAATTAAATGGATGAAACTATCATTCAGCTGTTTCCATCCCAAAATTAAGGTATCTTACATGGACCCACAAACCAGTTAAAATTTTTACCGAGGAAGGACACTGGAGGAGTGTAGTCGATTTAACCAATCCTAATATACTTCATTGGTAACTTATTTTATCAACAGACACACGACAGGCTAAAGTGAAAAGTAGATGTTAAAGGGAGGTAACTAAACATCACAAGGTATTTTTCGTTTGTTACTGAATCGGTTACGTCCATCGTGTTGACATCCAAAGTCACAAAGGTTTCCTGATAAACGATATCTCGATCACATTTGATTTTGTAGTTTTATCGAACCAAGAGGGATGAATACCCTAAGTCGACATCAACCCGATTTGAAATCAGAACTGAAGAAGAAAATAAACTCAAATGTAAAATATTTAGTTCGGTGCATATCTTCGAAGTGTACCTCAGTGGTTGTATACCATCTTCCTACGTCTCCGCACGGCCTTTTGCTATATGAATTGAAATTTGCAAATACAAAGCAGTGGTGCTTCTTAGCTTGGTTTGATTCTCCACATTATTTACAGACAGCTGGACTGGTCCTGCTGCACAATCTGGCATCTGGCCAAAGCAGCTCTTAACATAAAGTGGTCAGTAAGACTTGTTTTATCACTGTGTCCATACATTGGACCACATAAGCATACATAATAATAATAATAATAATAATAATAATAATAATAATAATAATAATAATAATAATAATGAGCTATGTGGAAATCACAGCCTTCAAAGAGCAAAGACTTGGTATGAGAAAACTCCCGAAGGAGTCACCGAGAATGAAAATTGCAAAAATCCTGTGGGATGCAATGATTCATTGCGATCACCTGACCAGACATTGGAAACTGGACATTGTCGTAGTGAAAAAAAAATCCAAAAAAAAGAACATGCATGATAATCGACATAGCATGTCCCGATGACAACAGGACCAAAGAAAAAGAAGAAAAACCAAACAACTATGACGATTTGGAGAGTGAAATACGAAGGCTGTGGTCAACGAGGAGAGTAGACATGGTACCAATAGTAAATAGCGCACTTGGAAGTATCAGCACTCAACTACCAACATGGTTCATAAAGATTGGTGCAAATGTAAAGGTAGAATACCTACAAGAATCAACATTGCTTGGAACTGCAAGAATTCTTCGCAGAGCTTTTGAAGCATCTGTAAACAAATGTCACCTCAGTCTGCTGGCGGTGGATAGCTGATATTTTTCATCATACCCAGCAAAAAAGCTGAGTTTTCATCAAACAACAACAACAATAATAACTGCTCTATTGGGGACAGCGAGGTTTTTGAGATTGGTATATAGGTATTGAGTGTCTTCCACAATGCCTAACATCTAGGTACCAAGTCTCATAATTCGTGAAAAGAGACCCTGTGAGATCTTTGACAACAGGTTGCTGATCGCTTTCATAGAATTAACTGGAGCATGTAAAAATCGAGAGCTCTAAGAAGTAAAATAATAAACAAAAAATGATGATAATAATAATAACCAAAAAATAAAAAGTGAGCTTGCAAAAGTAAAATAAAATAAAAGACTAAATTGAAACTATAACGTATCCATTTTCAATACATTCTGGCAGACATGCAAATACGCTGATCACTGTTGTTTCTCGTCATCGGAGAACATCTCCTTTTAGATGATGTATGTTCATACCATGCGATTCATTTATGTAAGGAGGCTTTGGGACATCGCGGTATTTTGATCTTTTTGTGCATGTGTCTATGCGCAGTCAAAACTACCCTTTGACTAATGTTCTAACAAGAGCACTGGTTCTTGTTTATTGAAATCAGCAAATATATTACTCACTGATGCGTGCTGATGTTTTACCAAAATGATAATAATTCATGCGATGGCCGCAGAACAGAGAAAATGCAAAAAATAATGTACTAATTCATTCTCAGTATGTTCTGGCAGATTCGAATGTTAATATGTATATTTAAGTTCAAATCTACCAGAACATGTTTTATAATTCTACGTGCATCGCACGAATTAAGTTAAAACTCGTTTCTCGAAATAACAGCTTTTATTCGGAATTTGACCAAATGTAGACAAGGTATCTACAGCGCACACATAAACGATGCTTTTTTCTTGAGCTATTTCTCTACAGTGTATTATACCCTCTTTGTGAGAGATCTATCCACGCTAAGAACTTTGACCTAGTGCTAGAAATCATCATCAGCTTATCACGGGTTACTTTAAATTCGCCAACTCAAACAACCTGTACCTCTTCCTTGGAATTGTCTCTGATATGAGGCGGGAAGTTGTCAGTCAAGACGCGATGAGAAAGTTTCGTCTAGGGCTGTCATAACAGCATTATTGGAGCCTGAGTAATGTATATGTGGCTCATAGTATTTTATTTATTGATGGTAGGCCACAATATAGATAAATTAGCTTTGAACTCCTAGGCCTGTGAGACTCCACCCCCAGGTGTGTGTTTGTGTGTGGGGTGCGTGCGTGTTAGAACAGTGGATTTCGAAGTAGATATAGAATGTAAATATTCCATTCAAAAAACCCTTTCGAATAGAAGATGAATGCTGACCATGGTATTCGAATCCACATCTACTGTAGACATGATAGACGTTCTACCACTGGAACAAAGCCATCCTTCAAATTTATCCATTTTGGAAACTTTATTCTTACGAGCGTGAACTGTATATTGTTGATGTCCAAGAATTTATAAATTTTCTAGAGAACGTAAAAAATTCCGTTTTTGGAACAGTGGATTTCGAAACGCATAAAGCTATAAAAACCACTTTTGGACAGAAAAAGTTGAAGGCATACAATTATCTATAACTTTATGTGCTTCGGGATCCATTGTCCCCCTTCTCCCCTAAAATAATTACTTTACGTTCTCCTGAAAGTTTATAGATCCTTATGACATTAACAGCACACACACACACACACGACATTTCAACATATTTGATTTTCGATCGTCATTAGGTATCTTAACGATGGGCTCCAACTTCAAACATCTATATTTAAATTTAAGGTTAATAACGCTTTTATCCAATAAGCTACAGACACATATGCATGTTAAGTCTAGTGTGTTACAATGTCTACGTCAGACGTAATATGTTTAGGACAACACTATTAAGATAATCAACTGTTATTTTAAGATCATTGGGTACGATTTGAAGGAAATTTATGTACTGTCAGAGCTTATCAGAGGGGATGAATTCAGTCTCGGACCCGCAAAACCAAGTCTCCTAGGACTCACAGAGCCAATAACCTAGTTTCCATGGCATATAAGCAACCGAGATCACAATTTCTCTCTTGAATGGGACGCAAGTATGTTTCAGGGTTACTGGAGCAACATGAAATGAAGTGGTTTAATTTAGAGCACACGGCATCGCCGAGGCCAGGAATCGAAACCTCGCTCTTACGACCGTGAGTGTAACACTCTAACCACTAAGCTACGCGATTTCACGAATACTTATAAAAACAGACTTTTAATGAAAATTTGTATGGCTCTGTTGCACACCCACTATATCCTTGTCAGGGCCGGATTAAAACCTATAGAGGCCCAAAGCACTTAAAAGATTTTGGTGGCTTCATACATATGTAATTCAAACTATAAACAATAATCAACCATAAAATAAATTTTTATTTTTCAAAATAAAACAAAACAAACAGTAAGATGGAAAACAATATTTATTTTTGTATACTTCCACTTTATATTTGAAAAGTTTTCTATTTTTTTAATTGCAGTCTTTGATCAGATCCTCAAAATTAATCTTACGTATCTCATCTGCTTCTATACTTAGTAGAGATAATGCATTCCGAATATTATTTTAGCAAATTTAAGGTGATTTCTTGTGTAGCATAAACCATTTAAGTGGTGCCCCACTCCCCTTGATACTCTAAGCACGTGCTTATTTTGCTTAATGGGTTAATCCAGTGCCGAAAATTTCTAGATCCCTCTCTAGAAAAAGAAGCTCCATGCCCCTGGATATTTGGACAATCTCTTCCATTTTCCATTTTGTTCGATCTTACCAAATTTCTTTCTTGGCTGCTGAATATCCAACAATAGACTAATGTAGGCAAATAGTATACAAACCCATCTCTAACATTAAAAAAACAAAGTCATACATATACTAAAACATGAGCCTGAACTTTGTTCAAAGATGCCTGACCTGGAGTTAAGCAATAATTCTCAGTTTTTGCCTTTTTAATGCCTTTTATCATTTAGCTGTTTCGGTCATTGGACTGCAGTCATGCTGGGGCACTGCCTTGAAGGGTTTAGCGAAACAAATCGACCCCAGTACTTATTCATAAGTCTGGTACTGATCTCATCAGTCTTTTCGACGAACCGCTAAGTTACAAGGATGTAAAATAACAAACACTAGTTGTCAAGCGGTGGTTGGGGGCAAACAACATAAATACAAAGACACGCACGCACACACACAATATATATCTATCTATCTATAATGATGCGCTTCTTTCAGTTTCCATCTCACAAGGCTTTAATCGGCTCGGGGGCTACAGCAGAAGACACTTGCGCAATGAATCACGCAGTGGGACCGAACTCGAAACCACATTGTTGGGAAGCAATCTTCTTAACCATACAGCCATATAAAGGCGGTGAGTTGGCAGATGCAGAATGCGAGACATTCATCTCTAACATTACTTACAAATTTGACCACTAAGGTAAACTTATTCAGAAACGCAATCTGCATAAAAACACAATAATGTTTATTTGAGTGAATAAATGTATTTGTATCAGAAATAATTAGGCGGTAAAGAAAAGTCACCATTAGCTCAATAACTACTATTATTTTAATAAATGAGTGAGATCATACTTGATGTTATAACCTAAATAACTTGAATTAAAATTATATCTTCAGTGGTGAGGACAGTCAATATCTAAGCAACAAAAATTTATTAATTAAATAAATGGTCTTTCGTATCATGTACGTATAATAACGGACTACTCAATGAAAGGAAATAAATTATTTTCACTGTAAATCACATTCTTTATTTCGTATAATAGTGAAAATAATTCTAGATAAACTCATGTGTGATGAGAAAAAAAAGGTCATGTGAAGCTCAATGAAGAGTTCGATATTTACTTGTGGCAAAACTCTATATCCCTTCTATTGTGTCCGTATGCAACATTGTATCGTTTGGATATACATAATGTGTGAAAACTGTACGTGTTATGTTCCTTTTCATTTTATTTTCCGCCATTATACGTACATAATTCGAAAGATCACAAATGAAATTAATCAAATATCAACTGCACAGGGATGTATGTATAATGTTTAGTAGTACGGAGACATGTCGCAGTCTGGAAAGATTTCGGCAATCAAATAGCCAAATTGTGACTTCTGCAAAGGTTAGTGAGTATGAAGGTGGCGAGCTGGCAAAATGCTTAGCGGTATTTCTTCCAACTCTACAATGCGAGTTCAAAATCCGCCGAGGTCGATTTTGTCTTTTATTCTTTCGGGGATTGATAAAATAAGTACCAGTTGAGCACTGTGGTCAATGTAATCGACTAATCCATCAGCCAAAATTGCTTGTATTATGCCAAAGTTTGAAAAGATCTTAAATTAAAAAGAACGACTGTTGTAGGGATACACAAATATACCTGATATTTCGGCAAATACGGGAGACAACTCGTGACAGGTTTCGACCTAACTGTTTCGCTGGTGGATTAATAATGAAAGAACCACTAACATGTACATTATTATATTCAAGTAAACGGGAAAAAGGAAACGTCAACTGCATAAAAAAGACAAAACTAAATAAATAACCAAGTTAGTGAGGATAGCTAGATGACAATTTACATCCGCCCCACTATATTCTGATTCCGAATTTCGCGAAGGACGATTTTAACTTTTGTCTGTGTTCGAGACGAAAGATAGTGTTTTCGCCGATGAGAGAATCTATTAATTCCCTTTATAACCATTAATTTTGTTAGTTGTTAATGGTTAGCCCAAACTGAAGCTTGCCGAAAGGGCTTCCAAATGTGACCATCCTATCTTTTAAGATCGTATATGACTTCTTTATTTAACGTCTTCTGTTTTGTATTTTCTTAGTTGAAAACGTTGGGTGTGACATGAGGCTGATGCATCTACTATTTCTTGCAACTTAAGCGACCACGTAGGTTACAACCTTCTCACGAGTTGACATGGTAAAGTGCCAAGCTAAGTGGTATATTTAGATGAGCTATTACTATCATAATTAAAAAATTCTGAACTATTAACTTTATTTCTCATGTTCTTCTTTCACTCAATATCTCGGTCGGTGATTTATTCGATCGTCTTCAGGTGGTAAAATTACTACTCCTGTTCTAAAATCCTCTCACCTCCCCACTTCATTCTGATTTCGAATCTTACTCAAAGATATACAAGCGCACACACAAATATCGTAAAGGATAAATAGTTAATCTAATTTAAAATTAATAGACACTCACACAAACGAGAGAGCGAGAGAGGGTGAAAAAGTGCAAGATAGAAAGAGAGGGGAAGAGAAAGAGATAGATAGATAAATAAAGAGTGAATAGATAGATAGATAGATAGATAAATAAAGAGTGAAGCAGAGTACGTATACAGTTATGATACCTTGAAATGATCGCAAAATAGATCGATCGAAATGTACAAAAGAAAAGACTGCGAATTGAGGGTTAATTCTCTAGAAACTTTTCGTTAATTTCACGGTATCTAAATGCGACCTTATCTTTTTGTGACTTTAATCCAGACACATACGATCTTATCCTTCAATACCCTAGAAATAGGTCGATAAAAATAATACCAGTAATATAAGAGGTCCTGCATATTCAGTTAGACTCCTACTTCTCTATATTAATTGGCCTTATGTCTAAAGATTAAATACTAATTCAACTATATACGAGGTTGTATATTTACATCTGTATTTATAAATATGTTTGATCCAGATGACATCGAATTAGGCTACAAACTAAGGGAAGATAAGTCATGCGTAAAACGTGGAGAAACCCTCGCCAAAGAAAACCATTCTCAGAGCTATAACCTCTATAAACACATAGGTGCGTGCGTACGAAAGATGAATACACACACACACACATACACACATACATAAATAAATACATACATACATAAATAAATACATACATACATATATATATATATATATATATATATATATATATATATATATATATATAAATGTATATATATTGCGACTATATATATATATATATATATATATGTGTGTGTGTGTGTGTGAATGTGTATGTGTCTATCAACACATACATAAATATATTTGTGCGTGCGTATAGGTATACACATGCACACTCGCACGCGGGCACACACATATATGTGAATGTGTGCGCGCGCACGAGTGTACACCTATATATGTATGTATGCATGCATGTATGTATTAACTGAAATTAAAACGGCATTGAGAACTGGCGACAACGTAGAGAGAGAGGGAGAGAGAGAGAGAGAGAGAGAGAGAGAGAGAGAGAAAGGACAGAGAGGCAGAGAAACAGACTGGGAAAAGAAAATAGAAATACACGACATTAGAGAACAGAAATAATAGAATACCAAGGGAAAAAAGGATAAGAAGATCTTTATTGAAAAAAAATCATTTTAAATCGGGGGAGACACATACAAGTTTTTATTAGAGGGGGGAATTAAGGACATGGAATTTCCCATGATGCTCTACTGCTACTGACGTCATCGAGCAAAACAAATTTGGTCACCAACTTGTGTTGTGTTCGCACTGGTCGGAGCTTGTCTTCACTCAAACAACACAAATAACAAGAGCAACAAGAAACCCCAATATAACAATCACCACCACAACAAAAACAACCAACACCATCATCACAATATACCAAACAACAACAAAGAAAAAAAAAAACATAGTGGAAAAGGGGTCCGACTGATCAGCGATATTAATGCTACAACAAATTACTTAAGCAATCCGGCAATTCTGGCATCGTCTTCAGAATCAGAAGACGGTGGAGTTTCTCCCCCACCGCCCAAAAAGCAACGAGTCTCAGCCGCTAACATGCAGTCGAATGGCTGCCCTCAGCACAATGGAGAGAGCGAGGAAATAGCGTCTACTTCCCGACAGAACGGTTCTTGTTCTGCTACGGCGAATGGTGAGGTGGCCACACTAGAAGATAGACAACATCTTTTGAAAACCATGTCCCAGGCGGATCAAGACGTAGTTCGATTAATCGGCCAGCATCTCCGTGGGCTCGGCTTGAAGTGAGTCTCTCTCCACTGTCTGAATGAAGAAAACATTTTAGTTTTATATAGATTATGTATACACTCGTATACACACACACACACACAAATGCATATATATATATATATATATGTATTATGTATAGATACACATATTATGTATGTATACATATATTTATATCATATATATATATATATATATATATATATATATATATAATATGTATGTATACATATCTTTTATACGACTATATATATGTATGTATGCATATATCTGAGCTATATATATGTATGTCTACGTATATCTGAACTATAAATGTATGCATACACATATATATATATATATAGACATATATCTCTATTATATAAGTGTGTATATATATATATATATATACACTGTGTGTGTGTGTGTGTGTACTCATTACACGCATGTATGGGAGAAATATATACAATAGGTTGTTGATATGCCAGAAATCCCATTTCAGCAGCTCCCGTTCCATATATATATATATATATATATTTATATATATAAAGCCTGCTTAATTTCTTTTTTAAATATATATAATTACTATTTACATTTAAATATTTTTTATTACTTATTACTGTTTACGTTATTTTAAGACTATTATTATTTACGTTTGAATGCTACTTACAATTACTATTTTTAAATTAAATTTTATTTTCATTACGACTATTTAAAAAAAAATATTTACATTATTAACACTAACTATTATCAGGATCTACATTAGATATTTTCAAATACTATTATTATAAGT